>NC_053142.1:14119491-14419491 GCF_016808335.1 Panicum virgatum | reverse complement strand
CCACGCTCGACGCCAAACCCTCCAATGCAAAATAGCGTACTTTCTATAGTGGTCGACCACTGCGCGCCCCCGATTCGGGGAGAAACCGACGACTTCCATTCCCCCGTACATGTACTCTGCCCCTCCTTGTGTCTATAAAAGGAGGAGGCAGGCACCATCTCATCTTATCTCCAACATTTGCCACCCGCGTAACACTCAGAACACTTGCTCAATCCGATATTGGCACTTGCCTCAATCACTTAGCAGAGACTTGGGAGCTTCCCTCCCTCTCTCGCCTCGCTTGTGCCCCCTACTACAGGCACTCTGGTGCAAGATAGTACAGTGCACTCGCACAACCCTTGCTGGACGTATAGCCCCACGGCCGGAACCAGGATAAACCCGTGCGTTCCTGTGTTATCTCTTGCATCAACCATCTAGGGCTGGGATCACGCAGCATCTTCACTAGTTGGTGCCGGACCGCCGGGTCAGGACACCGACATTTTGGCTTTAGCTTGGCAGGAGTTATCTTATTTTAGAGTTAGTTTTGTTTTATAGATTAGAATCGTGCTTTGCCGTTATCGGCCAGGATTGTGTTAGCGTGGGGTATAAATATGAGCTCCCTAGCTATTGTAAAGATTATACACATCCAAACAAACAAACTTTACTACTTGCAATTTACTTTCTCGTCGGTGACTTCGCCACCCTGTTTTCTTTTTCTGCGAGTTCTTTCAAGCTGATCAAGGACGCCTCACATTCGAGCGTCTTGGTTTGCTGGTAAGTCTTCATTTACCGAGTAAATCTGAGCTTTAGCTTCTGGGTGCATCGCTGTAGTTTCGTTCAGATCTATTCAAAACTTACCAAATTTATTTAAGCTTTGATCTTAGGCGCATCGCTGTTTTCTTGTTTAGATCTATTCACAAACTACTCGGCTTGGTGATCTGTCTAATCGGCTATAAGCTCCTTATTTATCACGTTAAACCTTGTAAAGCTGATTAGATCGGTTGCAAGCTTAGCTTTGTTCGGATCCACACATTCGTGGGTTTGTACATTGTTACCTGGCACGTGTCGGCTCGAGATCTAGCCGTCTAGTTGCATACCGGTATTGGTAGCTCTTTGCCGATTCCCTGTAGATCGCCTTTATTACATGTTTTTTTATACCCAATCTGCTGTTGTTTTCTGTATCGGCAGAGCCTTGCCGATACGCTGCATAAGAGTTATTCGGAAATTCAGCCAATACACTCTTGAATTTGACTGTTTGCTGTTTCCTTATCAATTTATAGGTCAAATTGACTGGCACGCCTTGGTTTGAATCAAATGCAGTCCGAGCTTGGCGTACAGGGCTCTCGGGCTTGGTGTATGATCGTTTTGCGTCAACACATCTTTTGGCACGCCCGGTGGGACAAGAAACATCAAGATGTCAACTTAAGAGAAGGGAAAGGTTTCTCCGTAGAACCGGATACCGATTGATAAGGAACATCTGAAGGAGGAACAAAAGGCAGAGCTCAAGGTAGCCATTGAAGATTATGAGCGGTGGTGTCTTTTGTCCTTCAGCACAAACAGAAGTGGAGAGATAATCAAAAAGTATGATTTTCCTACTCTTCCACCCTATGATGAGTCATAGAAGGAGGATCGGATGGTACATCTGATGAATCAAGCGATCTGGCAAGCTTTCTTAAGTCATGCTCCGATCATGGCCAACTCCGTTCACAATGCTGTGCTCAAGACGTTGCAAGATAGGGGAATGCTTGGCTTTGTGGGACAGGCCTATCAACAGGCCAGTCAGATGGTTTTCTCCCCTACTAGATCGGCTACTGATACATCACCGGTTGACCCTCAGGCTCATGCCGATGGGAATATCATAGATGCACAGCCGAATAGTACTGCAGTGCCAACTCAGTGTAACACCCTAGTTTAAATTCCAGCATTTATTAATAAATTTAATTGGCTTTAATTAAATTTCTAAGGTTTACTGAGTTTAGTCTTGCATTTAATCAAATTTTGTTTCATAAGTAATTAAAATTTATCATAGGTTTAAAAATGTTTGTTGCATTCATGCTAGAGCATCTCTTTTATTGGTTTGAGTGCTAAGGTTTGAATTCAAATTTGAATTTGAATTCAAACAGATTTGAGTTTGGTTAGAAATAGAAAAGGAAAAGAATAGAAAAGAAGAAAACCCAGCAAACCCCAAACCCAACAGCAGCCCAACAGCCAACCCGCAAGCAACCCAGCCCAGCTCCCGATCAGCTCGGCTCGCGTTCAGCGCTCGGCCCAGCTCCACCATGCCTTCCTCCACGATGGCCCAGCCCGCGCTGCACTGGCCCACTCCCTCTTCCCCGCTTCAGCCGTTCCGCGTGCATGGCCCACACCCGCTCGCCCGCGTGCTCCTTTCTCTGGCTAGGTGGCCCTGCGTGTCAGTCCACGCCATCCCGCAGCTCAGCGCGCGTCACCCGCGTCTCAGCCTCCTCTCGCTGGCACACAGGCCCCACGTGGCAGCCCCGTCTCCCTCCTCTGCCTCCCCCGCGCACGCGCAACCGGCCGTACCTTATGCCCGAAATCCCCGCGCCGCACCTACCTTTCCGAGCAGCAGCCGAGATCCCCGGCGTCCCTACTTTAAATGCCCAACCCCCCCTCTGCGCACACATCCTTCCCCTCCGCAGTCCCAGCCGAGATCCAGCGCCGCACCGCGCCGCTCGGCCTGGCCATGCCTCTGCGCCGCCGCATACCCACCACGGCCACGCCGCTTCACCACCTCCCCACCTTCGCCGAGCACCGCAGGAGCTCCGCCGGGCTGCCAGAAGACTCCCCGACCTCGCTGCTCTCGGCTTCGACTTCTGCTTCGACCCGTCCGCGAGCACATCGCCGCCCTCGCCGCCGGACGTCGTCGTCGCTCCCCTGGAACGCCGTCCTTGCTCGATTTGGGCCTAGGTGAGCCCCACCTCGACCTGCCTTTCCTTCTGCACCCGATGTCTTGGCCCGTGTGTCACCCCAGAGGCCGGGGACCGCCCGCCGGTGGATTCCCGATGCCCAGAGTCGCCGCCGCCGTCGCGAGCGCAGCTCCGAGCACCCCCGCTCCCCGCGATTGGCACGGGTGGATTAAGCATGCCGTGCTGAGCCTCCCTAGCCCTTCTCCTGCTCGAGTTAGCCCCGGGAGAACCGAGTTTGGCCTCCTCCGGCGAACCCGCCGCCGCGGAACCCAACTCCGGCGTTGAGCGCCGCCGCCCAGCACCCCAAACCTCCCTGGCCGTCCGATGCGAGACACGCGGCCCAGATTAGATCTAGGACCGAGCCGCCCTGAGCCATTGGATTGAGATCCGACGATCCCGATCTAAAGATACCGGTTCGCCTTGCATGTTTTTCTAAAGAGCCCCTCGGCTTTCTTGAAATTAACCCGCGATCCATCTGTATACAAAACTAATCACAGTTAGGTCCCGGTTTTTACCCAAAACTCCCTGACCTTCCTAGATTTAGCGCTCGCAGTCCAGAGCCTTTGGTTTTGCACTGTTAGCCCCTGCATCTAGCATGTTAATTACTGTTTTAGTCCTCAGTTTAGCCCAGAAACCCCCCTGGAACTCCAGTTTTCTTACAAATAGATCCCTGGATCTTGTTTTTGACCTAGATTATGCGTTTTAGCTCCGTTTTAGGAGTTCTTTATATCCACGCGATCGTTGTAACGCATAGAATAGTTTTAGACTAGTTTAGTGTGCTGTTTTTATGTAATCATGTACTGTTTCTTAGCTTTTATTAGTGTTTTCTTGTATGCTTATTGTTGTGCCTTGTTTTGGCCATGTGTTCGTGAGTAGACGTTGATCCATCTGAGGAGCCCCAGTACCAGTACCTAGAGCAGCTGTCTTTCGACCAGTTTGAGCAGCAACAGGAGCAGTATGAGGAAGGCAAGTATAACATGAACAACCTATCACTTTTAAATACAATTTCATACTGCATTTTAATATTGTATGCCTATAAGGATTTTCCTAGCCACTTTATATCCTTTATATATATCCCTTGGGTTGCATTTTGGTTAGTTGTGCTAGGTGCCGCGCTATAACACATAATGGTGTGACACCTCTGGTGTCAGTTTAACCAAAGCCAGGCAATTAACATAACTCCACACACAAATGAGCTAAGAAAACTTAAATAAGAACCCTATGTCTAGTTCTTGCAAACTTGTGTGTGAATGTATGTGTGCATGTGTTTGAGTGCAATGTGTTTGAAAAAGAATAATTGGTACCCTTTTAAACTTGACTTGACATGTGTGGTAATAAGGTAATAAAATACACCTTTCATAATGATCTATAAACTTTCTATGCAAATCAAATTCAAACTGGAAAACCATCACATGAAATGATTATTGGAACCATTCTTGGATTTGTGAAGAGCTACTAATTCAAACAAATTAAATAAACAAGAGTTCAATTTCTAGAAATAAGGAAGTTAAAAATAACTTTCAAACCAATGCACTTATGCATAGGAAAATGAATCTACATATTCACCATGTCATGTTCAACAAAAACCTAGTTGAAGCCTAGAGTAAAAGTGCCAAAATTCACATGAAATGATAAGTACCATAAATGGCAGTTTTTGGAAATAATTAAATAACTCTCAAACCATTGCTCTAATGAAAAAGTACATAACACGAAAGTTGTAGATCTCGAAAAACTGAGCAAAAGTAGTATTCAACACTTTTTCATTTGGAGCCAAGAGAGGGAGAAAATTTGAAATTACAGAACTGAGTTTGGAACTTCGGTTTATTTACGAAATTGCCACTCACCGTTTCTTCCACCTCCGGCTCCCTGCACCGCGCCTACGACGGCGTCCGTACGCCGGCGAAGCCACCTGGCCGCCCCACGCGTCGCGCCTCCGCCCAAAACCGCTCCCGCGCCCCTGGTATTGCCCCAACCCACCTTCCCCGGCGCCCCTGAGCTCGCCACGCCCCCTTTCCTCTCCTGCGCGCGCCACGAGGATGGCCGCCGCGCCACGCGCCTGGCTGCGCCCTCCCCGGCCGCGCCTACCCCAGTAGACCGCTTTCCGGCTCGCCCAGACCTGCCTCCCCTCCATCGCGCGCCTATAAAAAGGGCCATCGCCCTCCCTGCTCGCGCGCAGGAAGGCCGCCCATGCCATGGCCGCCGGCAAGCTCGGCTCACCGTGGAACCACCCCCTCCGCCCCTCCTCGGCTCCAATCGAGACCCAGAATGGATTCCTCTCAACACGCTGATGCTCCCAAGCCCAAACGCCCCTTCCCTACCTCACCCGAGCTCGCCGGAGCCGAGCTCCCATGGCCGCCGCCCCTGTACATCGCCGGCGACCCACCTCCCGGCCGCCCCCGACCCATCCAAGACCACCATAAGGTGCGCCTCGGTCTCCTCTCTCTTTTCCCCCACAAACCCCTCGCCGCCAGCCAACCCCATTGCCGGGAACCGCCAGCGCCAAACCTCCTCTGTTCACTCATCTCCGCCAGGGACCTACAGTTAAAAGACACAAAACTTCCAAGGGTCCAACTGCAAAATGTACATGAACCTCAAAACAGCAAACTTCAAAAATGCCTAGAAAATCGTATAAAAATCAGAAAAATGCAAACTAAAATGTTCTGAAATCCTTGAAACAAGAACTACAACTTTTTTTTTACATTCATATGTTCATATTTTGCTTTTATTTTAATCTGAGAAAAAGAATAAGAAAATCACCTTATGCATGTTCATGAAGTTATACTCAGCAAATGACCTTGATTTTTGGGTATGTTATCACTAATGGAATATTAAGATCACAGTAAAAAAATGACACCCAACCAAAACAGTTATCATGTTAGAACAATCAAGATTATCTAATCTGTGGCTAGCTTTTTCGATTTAATACTGGAAAATATGCACATGAACTTGCTCTGGAATTTTTACTGCATACATGTGTAACTGAAATCTTGTGAATCCATAAATTTCAGATTTATTTGAGTTCATTTACTATATACCATGTTTTATGCTTGTTTAATCAACTTAATTCTCCATATATAGTTCTTGTACTCAGAAAAATCTATATTTATTTCTGAAGTCTCTATTTAGCTATATGTTCCTGTCTAAAAATTTTGAGCTGCAGTTACTGAGTTTTGCTTTGTTGAATAATCATGCTTAGCATCTTAGGGCTAGATTTACTATTTTTGTTCTGAGTAATCTATACTATAACTGATCTTGATTTTTGGATATGATCTTGCTTACAGTATGTTCTATCTGTAATAAAAAGTTCATATGTAGTACTGGTTAAATGCACCTTAAGAAATTTATGCTAAATCATGTTAAGTTAAATGCATAACTAATTTATCTGGTGGTTATAAAGCTCGATAATTTTTCTGGAGTATTCTTAGCTCATGAGTAGGCTCTGGTAAAAATTTGAGAACCATATCCCTAGTACAACTCTCTGGAGAATTAATCTTAGTTAATGGCTTGTTGTTTTTGTTCTTTTTATTACCTCAGCTGTATAAGTGAATAAAATCTGGAAAAATTACAGTACTGAGTAGATACTTGGTAGATGCTCCCATAAAATTTGTAGCACCATAACCCATGTCACTCTTTTTGTGCAAAAAGGTGAAGCAACTAGAGTAATCTACTTACATGCTTTGCTATGGTTAATTGCTTTATGGTTAGATGCTGAATTTTATACCATAGATGTTAAAGTTTGGGATCTGAGTTACTTTAATTTTTCATCACTATCTCATGAGTAAATTGGTTGCTATGAAATAGTGAAAGCATGCTATGTTTTAATGATAAAAATGAAAACCAAACCACACAGTTCTTTTATGAAGTAAAGTGAATTTAAGAACTACTCTATAAACTGATTGCCCAGAAAATAAAGTTAACTAAGACCACCACAACAAACACGTGCTATTCTGGACTACAACTTTATAGTGAAGGAAAGAAATAGGTTATATCATGTTGTAACAATATCATTTCTGCATGCATATAGAAACGGTAAATCTACTCGACGGTGATTACGAGTTGGTGCCCGCGAATACTACCACTCCGGAGAGTGTCTCTCTTATTTATACTGACTTGAATCAAGACCCGAACCAATGTTCGGAAGAGCCCAAGGCTACTTTTGAACAGTGCCCAAGAAGGCAAGCCCCGGAGCATAATCACACTACTTTTCCGAATTATCATTCTGCTATCTATCTATTAATGTATGGTAATAGTTGGTTTTGTGCATTTATGTTTTCTAGGAGTTGATCGAAAACCTTAGGTGCATGATCACTAGGTACCTATGTTTGTTATCCGGATCTTTTTCTCGACTAGTTGCCCCGCTAACTAGGTGCAGGTAAAAGTCGAGAGGTTTCCTGCCTTTCGCGAGATTATAGGAGTTGGCTGACTTTAATTCCTGCTGAAATATAAGGACAACGGGCGGGGTTGTGTAGTTGTGATACCCCGCTGGTGTAGTAAAAAAAATGGCTAAGGTCGAGGGGTGTGGCTCATTTCGTTAAGCGTTTGAAAGTACTAGCCACATGCCGAGAAATATGGTAATCGGTAAGCTGAAGTACCTGATTGGACCAGCGAGTGGAACTGATCTCGCACCCTCTTGGTAGAAGTAGGTTTTATTTTTATCCGGACGTACGGTTGCAGAGTGGTCGGACTCTGTAGTCGGGGAGGGTGTTCCGGATCCACGGACTGGAAAGAAAGGGGAAAAGTAGCGTGGGCGGGAGCGAAGTCGATCCCCATGCGTGTGGTCTAGGTTCCCCTGGCCAGGTTGAAATTCGATTCAGAATCGTCCGCCTCTCACGGCATGAGATTGCTTAATGTTTTCGGTCACATAGAGTAACAAGTGGAATACGATGATGAAAATACTGCTGGTTGATTAAATGGTTGCTCTACCATGTTTGAGTAGAGTTAGTTGCAAATTTAGAATGGTTAATTCCACTAGAATCTGGCTAAGTAAAACCTGAAAGTAAGGATCAACACTTAGCGGCATTTTTGGCAAACAAACCCTACCAACCAAAAAGCTTGCATGTCTAGTTATCGGACTATGTTATATCCGGAGACGGGTCAGTCTTGCTGAGTATTAGTATACTCAGCCTTGCTTGTGGCACTGTTTTTCAGGTACTAACTTTGAAGATCTGTTTGCGAGTCTTACTTGGCCTTGTACTCTGCCTCCGGGTTGGTCTGTTGAGTGGGATGGCCCTTCAGCTGGTGCTAATCACCCTCCCGCTGAGTGACGCATTCATACGGGCTTTACCGATGCGTCACGTTATTTCGTTAGTTATCTTTTAATGCTTCCGCTGAACTTTGAGACTTGAATAATTTGAGGAGTTGGAACTCCGTAGTACTTCACTAGTCTGAACATGGTTTGTAATAAATTTTTCTTTCCGCTGCAATCACTCTGAGATGTATGAAATGGTTTGTGTTGTAATCTCTGGGCTCACCTTCGTGTGAGTATTGTCTGCTGATCCTGGAATAGCGTGGCTTTTATCGAGGCTTCACTCGAGGAACTACCGGTGAGTGCCAAATTGGGTCAGAGTTGCTTAGCAACGAAGATCAGTGCACCCGGGCCCAGTAGTTTTGGGTGGTTCCGCCACAGCTGGCATCAGAGCTCGCAGACAGCCTACTAGGGATGGCAACCTCGGTTTTCACAACAACAACTTAAAACTTGACTTCAAAGCTACTAAAGTTTTGAAAGAGTTTAGGATCTCCAAGGACAAGTCTAGGACGTAAAGCCCTAGGGAATCTTATGGGTATAATCAGGTGGCTTATTTTGTATGGCTAACTTCCAGCACATTACTTTTCAGTATTTAAATTCTGTAATTTAAATTCTGCAACTACACGTCGCCGCGGAGGTATGCTTACTCAGTCAGCTGAGGGAGTCTGACCTTCCCGTCGGTGATGCGAGCCGAACGCTGAAGCTCAAGCAGTGGCCTACTTGAGCTGCTGCCCATATACCAACTTCGGTTGATTATATGGGGAGTAATGGTTCGAAATTGGAATTCAATTCCCCGTCAAAGACGGTACTCAGTCAATACGTTGTTTCGATAACGTATGTTTAACGTTGTCCATACGGCGGTAATTGTATGGATGCTGGTGATCAGTAATGTATGGGAACGCTTTCGTGAGTGCTGGCACGAAAGGTTCATTTTATATACTGTCACTCTTCTGCAGGTACGCTAACCCGAAATCGAATTTTAGGCTATCTAGCTATATCGAGTAGCTACATAGTGAGAGACGTATTATGTATGCCACCGAAACTAACCACGTAAGACCAAGGTTACTTGGCAATTATTTTCCTTGGTGAGGACGAATATGTTCTGCATTCATCCCTAAACCTTTAGCAAAGAAATGTTTAAAAGAAATCCCAATCAAAAAGGTTACAAATCCATCATTAAGGATCATCTAGGTAATCTGTAAAAATCTAAAATTCTGGTTTCCTCGAATTTTGGAAATATGAAAATTACCTCAAAATGAGTTTGTTCTGTACGATGAAATGTATCTACGCCAAATTCCAAGCTTCTGTAAAAATATGAGAATTTTTGAAGTTCTCTACCATAGTGTTTTCGAATTTATAGTAACCCTATGCAAATCTGTCAAGTTGGAACAGTCTGCCTAAACTGAATTTTTCGACCACCTTAAGATGCTTATCTGAAAAATAGTTCAACACAAAAGTTTTAGGTAACTTAATATAGAACTCACTGTAAAATTTTGAATTATCTTTGCCTAATGGTTTGGGAGATATGGTCAATTTACTCACTCTCTGGACAATCTGTTTTCTGGTTTGACATCACTTCCAAACCTTGAGCATGTCACCTTGTTAGGTTCTGAACTGGCCTTAGTGTTGACTAGATGAAATGTTCCATACTACCTTGGGCATCTTCTGTAAAATTTTGAGAATTTTTGACCAAGTATATTGTCCTTGGTGAAGAAAAGACTAGCCCTCTGTTTGCTGAATTTCTTGGACATCCAGTGAGGAAAACTTTTAAGGAAAAGACCATCATAAAGTTTTAATTAGACCTAGCCTTGACTAGAAAAGTTGTGCACAATGATATTAGGAATGCCCTAGTAAAATTTCAAAAAAAAAAATTGGACCCCTCAATTTAGAGTGACGAAACTCTAAACTTGCTTCCGGTACAATTGAAATTTCATTGTCCAATTTGTATCCTACGGGATATTGCTGAAATTTTCACCCTTGTATATGACTCTTCTTGGCTATGAGTTGAATAACCAAGTGGTCACAAATTTCATGATCTAGGTTCTCACAAATTTTCAAATCCATGAAGCTAGTATACTCCAAACTATAGACAAAACACTATCGCCCGGCCTGCTGAAAACAGCCAGAACAGAGAAGCAAAGACCGAATATTTCAACCATCTTAACCATTGTTTTAGCCTTTGGGTTGAATACCAAAGTTGTTCCAAATTTCCTAAGCTACATTCCTACAAAATTTCAACTTCATTATATGTATATAGTCGGAGTTATGCCCTAAATACTGAGACTCTGTTCAGAAAACCAGAGGTATAGTAATGGACAATTTCGACCATCTTACTCTTAGAATTAGCCTCTGAGTTGACTACCAAAGCTGTAGCACATGAAATTATCTAACTCCTGTCAAAATTTTAAGGCATTTTGATGAACGGAACGCGAGTTATGAGTTTTCTCGTAACCTGCAGCTTCCTGCATGATCGGTTAACCATGCCTTTCGAGTTCTACTCATCTGCCCATCTATCCTTTGAATCATACCAATGTTAGGGACCATATTGCTGGTGTTAACCCTTCCATATTGTTGAAGCGCAATGTTCTCCAACCTCAGGATGCTGGTTATCAATAGCTGAACAAAAAGAAGAATGACACAAGGAATGACTGAAATTACTTGGACGAGATGAAGGAATTCTCATTGCCCTTCTTGCTCAAATGGGTCTTTTAAAAAAAATATAGGTGCACAAAAATGCTAGAATATCATGTATAATCATGACTGCAACATTCATGCAATACTTGTAGCAAAAGTACTACCGATGCATTGTTATTACATTCTCACGATTTAAATCACATATGCATCTGGGAAGGAATTGTGAATATTATCTGGCTCTTCATCTTCCTTTCTTGCCCCGAGCATTAATTGGGTTGCTATGTTTTTACCTTGTTGTGGTGTTCGTCACTAACCTAAGGTGCCGTGATGGAACCTAGGGCCTCGTGTGTGTTACCGCAACACGATTGTGCTACTAGGTGCGTGCTGGTATCTTGGTCTGTGATAGCGACTCTGTGGCAATCTATTTTCTTGCAACCCGAATAATGTGTTGAATTGTTTGAGTTCTATTTTGGTTCAACAAAAATTAAGAGTACTTGCCTGACCTTCCAGTAGCTAATCTACATTGCAACCTGAGCACCGCATGCTCATATGCATGATCATCCTACCAAACAGATATGCCACATCATGCATCTAAACCATGTGCATCAACAGTTACACACCATGACCCGCACACCAACCAACTAGCATTGCACAAATGCATCAAGCCTATGCATCAGTATCTCAAGTATGGTCATCTCGTCCTGCATTGCATCATCCTATCCATACCATGAGTGCATAAGCTAAATGCAAGCAACCTATCTGCATCTTAAGTTGTCATTTTGTATCACCAATCTCATGACATGTTGGCATGTCCATAATACCTCATGGCATTGAACTAATATGCATCTTTCTCAAAACAAGTACCAACTATTAAATAAAAGCATCTTGAGCAAGAATGTCTTGAGAAAAGTTTGTTTCTGCCGAAGAATAAGATCTCCATACTAGAAAGATGTACAGATATAAGTGGACCACCAGGTACATAAGAGAAACCCAAATTTTTAGACCTGATCAACTACCTCAAAATAAGTTGAGCCTGTGGAACAAAATGTAGTAAAACAAATATCCTTACTGCTGTAAAATTTTAAAAATTTTGGGAGAATTGTAACCCTCAAAATTCAGTCTTTTGGTAAACCCCTATGATCCTATCAACTTGTAGCGGTCTGGCCACATGAATTTTTCGACCCACTTAAACACTTTTAATGAGAAAAAAAATTCAACATGAAGGTTGTAGATAACTGAGTATAGAAGATACTGAAAATTTTTGAGAATTTTATTTCAAGTGGTTTGGTACTTACAGTCAAAATACTAGCCCTCTGTTCAGTCTGAAATCTGGGTCAACCTTCCTGCAAACACTTAAGGATTTGACTATCTTAAGCTCTGTTTCGGAGTTGGAGTTGACTAGAGGAAATGATCACAATTATCTTAGGCACCTCCAGTAAAAATTTGAGAATTTTTCAACCTTGAATTCCTCAGTTATGATCAATTCTATCAACTACCCAGAATCTGTTTTGCAAAAGAATCATCAAGTACAAGCTCTCTTAAAGAGTGGAGAAGCCTACTGCAACAAGGATAGAGTTGTATGGTTTGAATCTCCATAGTGGATCAACTGAATCGTGATCTTTGAAAACCAATTCTTGATAGGTCACCGCTTCCAAAGCTTTCCAGTCACTTGGGTATTAACGAAATATATCAAGACCCTAGGCAAAATTTCTCGCTAAATATATATCATAATGCTATAACGAGACCACTTATAAATATCCGTTACACTCCAATTTTTGCCGATTATGGATTTCATGATTGGTTTGCCAAGCACCTCTCCAAGGCCTGATTCCATTTGGATCATTATCGACAACCAACACCTTTTCTTCAATTACACACTATTCATACTACCAAGAAGTGAGCCGGTATTCATCTTGATTACATTATGGTCTACATATCACACCACATAGAATTAATTCCAATAGTGACGTTCAATTCCTAGCGCATTTTTGGAAAACCAATTGCAATCTTCTCCCAGTACCAAACTGATCTGAAAGTTCAGCTTATCATCCTGGAACCGACAGCCAAACTGAAAGGTGGACCGAATCTTAAAAGACATGCTAAGATCTTACATCATTCATTATGACAACCATGACGACAAATGCCTGTTTTTAGCAGAGTTCTCACCCAGCTATCAAGCAAGCTTGAAAATGGTACTATTTAAAGCCTTGTATGGTCAAAGGTGTCAAACTCCACTAGGTTTGTCACAAACCGAAGACCACTAAATATTTGGACTAGACTTGATCATTAGGCAGAATAACAACCAAAGATAATACAAGAAAATATTAGAGATGACCACTCTAGCCAAATGAGTTATTTGGATAAAAAGAAGAGAATCTTTGCAACTCGAAGTTGGTAATAATGTCTACCTTCTGGTTTCACCAACCAAAGGCACGTACACTGTCCACACTTAGCTTATTCACCTGAATCTCGGGGCGAGATTCTTTTTAAGGGGGGTAGGCTGTGACACCTCTGGTGTCAGTTTAACCAAAGCCAGGCAATTAACATAACTCCACACACAAATGAGCTAAGAAAACTTAAATAAGAACCCTATGTCTAGTTCTTGCAAACTTGTGTGTGAATGTATGTGTGCATGTGTTTGAGTGCAATGTGTTTGAAAAAGAATAATTGGTACCCTTTTAAACTTGACTTGACATGTGTGGTAATAAGGTAATAAAATACACCTTTCATAATGATCTATAAACTTTCTATGCAAATCAAATTCAAACTGGAAAACCATCACATGAAATGATTATTGGAACCATTCTTGGATTTGTGAAGAGCTACTAATTCAAACAAATTAAATAAACAAGAGTTCAATTTCTAGAAATAAGGAAGTTAAAAATAACTTTCAAACCAATGCACTTATGTATAGGAAAATGAATCTACATATTCACCATGTCATGTTCAACAAAAACCTAGTTGAAGCCTAGGAGTAAAAGTGCCAAAATTCACATGAAATGATAAGTACCATAAATGGTAGTTTTTGGAAATAATTAAATAACTCTCAAACCATTGCTCTAATGAAAAAGTGCATAACACGAAAGTTGTAGATATCGAAAAACTGAGCAAAAGTGGTATTCAACACTTTTTCATTTGGAGCCAAGAAGAGCGAGAAAATTTGAAATTACAGAACTGAGTTTGGAACTTCGGTTTATTTACGAAATTGCCACTCACCGTTTCTTCCACCTCCGGCTCCCTGCACCGCGCCTACGACGGCGTCCGTACGCCGGCGAAGCCACCTGGCCTGCCCCACGCGTCGCGCCTCCGCCCAAAACCGCTCCCGCGCCCCTGGTATTGCCCCAACCCACCTTCCCCGGCGCCCCTGAGCTCGCCACGCCCCCTTTCCTCTCCTGCGCGCGCCACGAGGATGGCCGCCGCGCCACGCGCCTGGCTGCGCCCTCCCCGGCCGCGCCTACCCCAGTAGACCGCTTTCCGGCTCGCCCAGACCTGCCTCCCCTCCATCGCGCGCCTATAAAAAGGGCCATCGCCCTCCCTGCTCGCGCGCAGGAAGGCCGCCCATGCCATGGCCGCCGGCAAGCTCGGCTCACCGTGGAACCACCCCCTCCGCCCCTCCTCGGCTCCAATCGAGACCCAGAATGGATTCCTCTCAACACGCTGATGCTCCCAAGCCCAAACGCCCCTTCCCTACCTCACCCGAGCTCGCCGGAGCCGAGCTCCCATGGCCGCCGCCCCTGTACATCGCCGGCGACCCACCTCCCGGCCGCCCCCGACCCATCCAAGACCACCATAAGGTGCGCCTCGGTCTCCTCTCTCTTTTCCCCCACAAACCCCTCGCCGCCGGCCAACCCCATCGCCGGGAACCGCCGCGCCAAACCTCCTCTGTTCACTCATCTCCGCCAGGGACCTACAGTTAAAAGACACAAAACTTCCAAGGGTCCAACTGCAAAATGTACATGAACCTCAAAACAGCAAACTTCAAAAATGCCTAGAAAATCGTATAAAAATCAGAAAAATGCAAACTAAAATGTTCTGAAATCCTTGAAACAAGAACTACAACCTTTTTTACATTCATATGTTCATATTTTGCTTTTATTTTAATCTGAGAAAAAGAATAAGAAAATCACCTTATGCATGTTCATGAAGTTATACTCAGCAAATGACCTTGATTTTTGGGTATGTTATCACTAATGGAATATTAAGATCACAGTAAAAAAATGACACCCAACCAAAACAGTTATCATGTTAGAACAATCAAGATTCTCTAATCTGTTGCTAGCTTTTTCGATTTAATACTGGAAAATATGCACATGAACTTGCTCTGGAATTTTTACTGCATACATGTGTAACTGAAATCTTGTGAATCCATAAATTTCAGATTTATTTGAGTTCATTTACTATATACCATGTTTTATGCTTGTTTAATCAACTTAATTCTCCATATATAGTTCTTATGCTCAGAAAAATCTATATTTATTACTGAAGTCTCTATTTAGCTATATGTTCCTGTCTAAAAATTTTGAGCTGCAGTTACTGAGTTTTGCTTTGTTGAATAATCATGCTTAGCATCTTAGGGCTAGATTTACTATTTTTGTTCTGAGTAATCTATACCATAAATGATCTTGATTTTTGGATATGATCTTGCTTACAGTATGTTCTATCTGTAATAAAAAGTTCATATGTAGTACTGGTTAAATGCACCTTAAGAAATTTATGCTAAATCATGTTAAGTTAAATGCATAACTAATTTATCTGGTGGTTATAAAGCTCGATAATTTTTCTGGAGTATGCTTAGCTCATGAGTAGGATCTGGTAAAAATTTGAGAACCATATCCCTAGTACAACTCTCTGGAGAATTAATCTTAGTTAATGGCTTGTTGTTTTTGTTCTTTTTATTACCCCAGCTGTATAAGTGAATAAAATCTGGAAAAATTACAGTACTGAGTAGATACTTGGTAGATTCTCCCATAAAATTTGTAGCACCATAACCCATGTCAATCTTTTTGTGCAAAAAGGTGAAGCAACTAGAGTAATCTACTTACATGCTTTGCTATGGTTAATTGCTTTATGGTTAGATGCTGAATTTTATACCATAGATGTTAAAGTTTGGGATCTGAGTTACTTTAATTTTTCATCACTATCTCATGAGTAAATTGGTTGCTATGAAATAGTGAAAGCATGCTATGTTTTAATGATAAAAATGAAAACCAAACCACACAGTTCTTTTATGAAGTAAAGTGAATTTAAGAACTACTCTATAAACGATTGCCCAGAAAATAAAGTTAACTAAGACCACCACAACAAACACGTGCTATTCTGGACTACAACTTTATAGTGAAGGAAAGAAATAGGTTATATCATGTTGTAACAATATCATTTCTGCATGCATATAGAAACGGTAAATCTACTCGACGGTGATTACGAGTTGGTGCCCGCGAATACTACCACTCCGGAGAGTGTCTCTCTTATTTATACTGACTTGAATCAAGACCCGAACCAATGTTCGGAAGAGCCCAAGGCTACTTTTGAACAGTGCCCAAGAAGGCAAGCCCCGGAGCATAATCCCACTACTTTTCCGAATTATCATTCTGCTATCTATCTATTAATGTATGGTAATAGTTGGTTTTGTGCATTTATGTTTTCTAGGAGTTGATCGAAAACCTTAGGTGCATGATCACTAGGTACCTATGTTTGTTATCCGGATCTTTTTCTCGACTAGTTGCCCCGCTAACTAGGTGCGGTAAAAGTCGAGAGGTTTCCTGCCTTTCGCGAGATTATAGGAGTTGGCTGACTTTAATTCCTGCTGAAATATAAGGACAACGGGCGGGGTTGTGTAGTTGTGATACCCCGCTGGTGTAGTAAAAAAAATGGCTAAGGTCGCGGGGTGTGGCTCATTTCGTTAAGCGTTTGAAAGTACTAGCCACATGCCGAGAAATATGGTAATCGGTAAGCTGAAGTACCTGATTGGACCAGCGAGTGGAACGATCTCGCACCCTCTTGGTAGAAGTAGGTTTTATTTTTGTCCGGACGTACGGGTGCAGAGTGGTCGGACTCTGTAGTCGGGGAGGGTGTTCCGGATCCACGGACTGGAAAGAAAGGGGAAAAGTAGCGTGGGCGGGAGCGAAGTCGATCCCCATGCGTGTGGTCTAGGTTCCCCTGGCCAGGTTGAAATTCGATTCAGAATCGTCCGCCTCTCACGGCATGAGATTGCTTAATGTTTTCGGTCACATAGAGTAACAAGTGGAATACGATGATGAAAATACTGCTGGTTGATTAAATGGTTGCTCTACCATGTTTGAGTAGAGTTAGTTGCAAATTTAGAATGGTTAATTCCACTAGAATCTGGCTAAGTAAAACCTGAAAGTAAGGATCAACACTTAGCGGCATTTTTGGCAAACAAACCCTACCAACCAAAAAGCTTGCATGTCTAGTTATCGGACTATGTTATATCCGGAGACGGGTCAGTCTTGCTGAGTATTAGTATACTCAGCCTTGCTTGTGGCACTGTTTTTCAGGTACTAACTTTGAAGATCTATTTGCGAGTCTTACTTGGCCTTGTACTCTGCCTCCGGGTTGGTCTGTTGAGTGGGATGGCCCTTCAGCTGGTGCTAATCACCCTCCCGCTGAGTGACGCATTCATACGGGCTTTACCGATGCGTCACGTTATTTCGTTAGTTATCTTTTAATGCTTCCGCTGAACTTTGAGACTTGAATAATTTGAGGAGTTGGAACTCCGTAGTACTTCACTAGTCTGAACATGGTTTGTAATAAATTTTTCTTTCCGCTGCAATCACTCTGAGATGTATGAAATGGTTTGTGTTGTAATCTCTGGGCTCACCTTCAGTGTGAGTGTTGTCTGCTGATCCTGGAATAGCGTGGCTTTTATCGAGGCTTCACTCGAGGAACTACCGGTGAGTGCCAAATTGGGTCAGAGTTGCTTAGCAACGAAGATCAGTGCACCCGGGCCCAGTAGTTTTGGGTGGTTCCGCCACAAATGGTCCTTTTTAATTAATTTGATTAATGGTATATGTAACTTAATTCTGAGAGTGGCCCTCTGTGTGGCTTGAGTGGCTCACGTCTCGTTAAAATATGTTTTGTTAGAAACATGGTTTAGGGGGCCAGCACGGTGCTTACTGCCTGGTTGGCCACTCTCCATAAGGATCGGTTCATAGAGCGACAACCTGGGACAACAGTGCTACCACAAGACTGGAATGGGATGGGCTTGGCGTAATAATTAGGTCTTTTTGGTTTGGAGTAACTTACCTACGGGGCAAGGGTGGTAAGCTTCTATGTCCCTCGTACTGAGTGGCCTCGTCTGTGGTATTCTTGACGCCCACTAGACCTGCTCCATAGTCACCGATCCAACCCTCGCGGTTATTCCTTACCAACGAGATTCTTTGTAAAGGCCTCATAGTGAGTTTGCTAGTCATCTCACCTAAGGAAGTGTGATGAACAACTAGCGTAGCTCACGACTTGTGGGTAAAGATGTGCAACCTCTGCAGAGTGTAAAACTGGTATACTAGCCATGCTCACAGTCATGAGCGGCCCAGATCCTCCTTTTGATTAGTGGGGTTATCTCCTTCCGACGAGGGAGGTGCCTCTCGGGGTTACCTTGGTGTGGTTTTGGTATGGTTCTCAGTAGTTCCATAATTAATTCTGATTAATTACTATGTGACTGGGTTAATGGTAATTCATCAACTCGTAGTAAATAGCTTTAATAAAATTTTGCCAACACTTAAAAGCTAATGCAGTCAGTCAACCAACCTTGGAGCCTCATAGTTTGTGTTATACTTGTTGAGTACAAGTTGTGTACTCACTCTTACCTCTTCTCCACTTTTTTCTCTTGGATACTCTACTGCTGCTCAGTTCCTGCCGACGCGAGGGAGTTCGCTCAGCGCTACCAGGACTACGAGGAATTCTAGGCATTCGTCTCCCAGTCGACGTCCCTGTGGCGCCCTGCTCAGCTTCGGAGAGCTTTTATCATATTTGTACTTTGCTTCCGCTGTATCAGACATTTTTGTCATTTATGTAATAAATACATTTGTATTCGCTTTATTATATCTTTTTACGTGATATATGCTGTGATATACTGTTCATTCTATTGTATATACGTGTGACTTGATCCTGGCACGTATATGATTGCTCGATTTATGTTCTTTTATAAATCCGGGTGTTACAGAGTGGTATCAGAGCCATAACGACAGTAGGACGAAGCCTAGATAGAACTGGTCGAGTTTTAGAACTTCTTCTCTCCAATCCTTGTCTGCTGAAACTATTTTACTATTATACCCCTTGAACTCTATGACTTTTACCCGTCTTGCCTTGATTTCTCTCTCTAAAGAATAGTTTTCGTAGATTTTGGCCTGAATCAGTCATCTGACCACCATAAGTATCAGCTAGGTAACCCTTTTATAATAATACGATAGCACGTTCTACGACGCATTGTGTTAGTCGAGTCGTGTGTTAAACTCAGCTAAGTTGTGAAATTTGTGTGCTTGTTATTATGCTACATGTTTGATTTGGATTTTTGGTTGATTGCATTGCTTAGTAGTTAAATTTGTTTAATGAAAATCAATATTAAGTTAAAGTTAACTAATTAATAAAATGAGTTAGATCGTTGGGGGGTAAAACAGTCCACTCTATCCTGTCTACTTTATCATGTCTGAGTCTTTTCCGCAAAAGCGTTATCCTATCCATCTGAATTTATTTCTGCAATATCCTTACTCATGAAATCTTTTGTCCAAAATCAGATGGTGAACACCAGGCGTGGTTCTAACCAACAGGGGCAGAACAACCAGGGGCAGAACAACCAGGGTACTGGGATCCCGATGCCTCCGCCTCTGACCCCGGAGTAGTACTTCCAGCTCCAGATGCAGATGATGGCTACCCTGAACAACACTGTTCAGGCACTTCAGCAGACTCACACTCAGCCTCCGCCTCCTCCACCGCCGCAGCCTCGCGATAGGCGTGCTGAGTTCCTGAGGGGTCACCCGCCGATGTTCTCTCACACGTCCGACCCTCTTCAGGCTGACGACTGGCTCCGTGCAGTGGAGCGCCAGCTGGACATCGCCCAGTGCGATGATCGTGAGCGTGTCTTGTACGCAGCAGGACAGCTGCGAGGGGCAGCTTTGGTCTGGTGGGAGTCCCACCTAGTTCAGGACTGCGAGGCTCTCACCTGGCTCCAGTTCCGGTAGCGATTCCGCAGCCACAACGTACCCGCGGGCGTTATGAAGATGAAGCAGAAGGAGTTCCTTGCACTGAAGCAGGTAATCTCGGATATAATCATTCAGCGTTTCCTTTTGAGCTAGTAAACCCTTGTTCTATCTTTCTGAGTCATGAATTAATCTTTCGATATCTATCTGTCTTTGTCACTTCAGGGGACTATGTCGGTCACAGAGTATCGTGATCGTTTCCTGCAGCTTGCTCGCTACGCCCCTGCCGATGTTGCGGATGACCGCAAGAAGCAGTAGCACTTCATGGAGGGCCTTAAGGACTACCTCCAGTACGCGCTGCTCAACCTCCGCTTCGACGACTTCAACCATCTGGTTGACAGCGCGCTCAACACTGAGCGGAAGCACTTGGAGATGGAGGACAAGAAGAGGAAGATTGTCCCCGTTGCTTCCGGCAGCAACACTCGTCCTCGCCTCCAGCCGCCTCAGCAGTACCAGCAGCAGCAGTACCGGCCTCCCCAGCCGTACCAGCAGAGGCCGCAGTAGTACCCGCCTCGACAGCAGCAGCAGGCAGGTCAGGGCCCGAGGTTACCGGCACCTCCGGCTCGTGCTCCACCAGCTTCGCCAGCACCGCAGGCTCCACAGCAGGCAGTTCCTCTTGCCGGACAGCAGGCTCCAGCGACTCCTCGCGTGTGCTATCACTGCGGCCATCCGGGGCACTACGCCAACGCTTGCCCCCGAAAGGCGCAGGCCGGACAGCAGGGACGCCCAGCTCAGCCCAGGGCGCCAGCACAGGGTCGGGTGAACCACGTAACGGCCGAGTCAGCGGCTGAGGCTCCTAACGTGGTTATTGGTACGTTCATGGTCAGCTCTCACCCCGCTACAGTGCTTTTCGATACCGGTGCTACTCATTCTTTCATTTCCATGTCATTTGCCGAGAAGCATGGTATACCAGTTTCTTGTATGAGGACAACTATGGTAGTTACCTCACCAGGGGGCCAGATACACACATGTTCTATATGCTCCAGAATTAATATTATCATAAAGGGGGCAGAGTTCTGCACTGGTTTGATCGTCATTGATTCCTCGGGGATAGATGTGATTCTGGGCATGGAGACCCTTACCAGATGGGGAGTCCGTATTGATTGTGCTCAGCGGACAGTTTACTTGTCAGCATCTGATGGCCAAGAGGTGACAGTCAGTGCTTCAGAGCCCTCGGGATTTCTTCATCAGATGGAGGCTAGGCCCATGGACGGTATTCGCGTGGTGTCTGAATTTCCGGATGTCTTTCCGGATGATCTGTCAGGTATGCTGCCTGAACGCGACATCGAGTTTTCTATTGATCTTTTGCCTGGCACTGCTCCTATTGCAAAGCAGCCCTACCGCATGGCACCTATAGAGCATAAGGAAGTTAAGAAGACTATTGATGAGTTGTTAGCCAAGGGCTATATCCGTCGCAGTTTCTCTCCTTGGGCTTTTCCATTGTTGCTAGTAGATAAGAAGGATGGCTCGAAGAGGATGTGTGTCGATTATCGGGAGCTGAATGCAGTTACCATCAAGAACAAGCATCCGCTGCCCCGTATTGAGGATCTATTCGATCTGCTTCGAGGTGCTCGTATATTCTCGAAGATTGATCTGCATTCGGGTTATTTTTAGCTGAGGATCTGTCCTGGGGATATTCTGAAGACGGCATTCACTTGCAAGTACGGGCTATATGAGTACACGGTCATGTCCTTCGGCCTGACTAATGCCCCAGCTTTCTTCATGCATCTGATGAACATGGTTTTCATGGATTATCTGGATGTCTTCGTGGTGATCTTCATTGATGATATTCTGATCTTCTCAAAGACAGAGGAAGAGCATGAAGAACATCTGAGGCTCGTGCTGCAGAGATTGAGAGAGCATCAGCTGTATGCTAAGTTCAGCAAGTGCGAGTTCTGGATTGACGAGGTTCAATTCCTCGGTCATATCATCTCCAAGGGAGGTATTGCAGTTGATCCGAGCAAGGTGAAGGATGTACTCGAGTGGGGGACACCGCAGACGGTAAAGGAAGTCCGGTCATTCTTGGGCTTAGCAGGATATTATCGGAGGTTCATTGAGAATTTCTCCAAGATCGCAAAGCCTTTGACTTCCTTGCTAGAGAAGAATACGGCATTCATATGGACTGATGAGCGTCAGATGGCCTTTGATGAGCTGAAGAAGAGGTTGACTACGACGCCAGTCCTTACTTTGCCAGACCAGAGCAAGAGGTTCACGGTGTATTGTGATGCTTCGAAGGATGGTCTTGGTTGTGTTCTGATGCAGGAGGGCAGAGTGATTGCTTATGCTTCACGGCAGCTACGCCGGCATGAGCTGAACTATCCCACTCATGACCTTGAGTTAGCCGCAGTTGTGCATGCTCTGAAGATTTGGAGGCATTACTTGTACGGGCAGCAGTGTGATATCTACACTGATAACAAGAGCCTCAAGTATATTTTCACGCAGAATGAGCTGAACATGTGGCAGAGGAGATGGTTAGAGCTAGTCAAGGATTATGACCTGGAGATTCACTATCATCCGGGTAAGGCCAATGTCGTGGCAGATGCTCTAAGCAGAAGAAGCTATGCCAACATGGCCGTTGCTTTCCAGATGCCTCCAGAGTTATGTGAGGAGTTTGAGCAGTTGAGTCTGGGTTTCTTGCATCATACTTCGAATGCAGCGTTTGAATCTGTACCCACTCTAGAGGCAGAGATCAGGCAGCATCAGAAAGAAGATGAGAAGCTGCAGGAGATTTGTGAATTGCTCAAGAAGGGCAAGGCTCCTCATTTCAGAGAGGATGATCAGGGTGCCTTGTGGTACAAGAACCGGATCTGCGTGCCTGATGTGAATGATCTCTGAAAGTTGATTCTGAGTGAGGCCCATGATACAGCTTACTCTATTCATCCGGGCAGCATGAAGATGTACTATGATCTGAAGGAACGTTTCTGGTGGTATGGGATGAAGCGTTCAGTGGCAGAGTACGTGGCTATTTGTGACACCTGTCAGCGTGTCAAGGCTGAGCATCAGAGGCCAGCAGGTCTGCTACAGCCTTTGAAGATTCCAGAGTGGAAATGGGAGGAGATCACTATGGACTTCATTGTTGGATTGCCTCGTACTCAGAAAGGGTACAACTCCATATGGGTAGTAGTGGATCGTCTGACGATCCACTACTTACTCCGGTGCTAACTTCATTCCAGTAAACACTACTTACTCCGGTGCTAGACTTGCAGAGTTGTACATCTCTCGGATTGTCTGCTTGCATGGTGTGCCCAAGAAGATCATATCTGACAGATGGTCTCAGTTCACATCTCGATTCTGGGAGCAGCTCCATGATTCGTTGGATACGAAGCTGCGTTTCAGTACGTCTTATCACCCTCAGATAGATGGGCAGACAGAGAGAACCAACCAAGTGTTGGAGGATATGCTGAGAGCTTGTGCCATTCAGTACGGTACTAGTTGGGATAAGTGCCTGTCTTATGCTGAGTTCTCATATAACAATAGCTATCAGGCCAGTCTGAAGAAGTCTTCCTTCGAGGCATTGTATGGCAGAAAGTGCAGGACTCCTCTCTATTGGGATCAGATTGGTGAGAAGCAGCTCTTTGGCCCCGAGATCATAGATGATGCAGAGCAGATGGTTCAGGCTGTGCGAGAAAATCTGAGGATTGTACAGAGCAGGCAAAAGAGCTATGCATATGGCAAACGGAGAGACCTGACCTTCAGTGTTGGTGATCATGTATACCTGAAGGTGTCTCCGATGAGAGGAATCCGCAGGTTTAATGTCAAGGGGAAGTTAGCACCTCGGTATGTTGGTCCATTCAAGGTGCTAGAGAGGAAAGGCGAAGTTTCTTATTGCCTGGAGTTGCCCACCAGCCTCTCAGGAGTTCATGATGTCTTCCATATATCTCAGCTGAAGAAGTGTCTGCGAGTACCCGACGAGCAGGCACTATTGGATGGAGTAGATGTGCAGGAAGATCTGACTTATACTGAGCATCCGGTGAAGATTCTGGAGACATCAGAAAGGGTTACTCGGAACAAGCGCATCAAGATGTGCAGAGTTCAGTGGAGTCACCACAGTGAAACTGAGGCTACATGGGAGCGAGAATATGAGCTGAGGAAGACATATCCAGATCTCTTTGCTAGCCAGCCCAGCTAAATCTCGGGGACGAGATTTCTTTAAGGGGGTAGGGTCTGTAACACCCTAGTTTAAATTACAGCATTTATTAATAAATTTAATTGGCTTTAATTAAATTTCTAAGGTTTATTGTGTTTAGTCTTGCATTTAATCAAATTTTGTTTCATAAGTAATTAAAATTAATCATAGGTTTAAAAATGTTTGTTGCATTCATGCTGGAGCATCTCTTTTATTGGTTTGAGTGCTAAGGTTTGAATTGAAATTTGAATTTGAATTCAAATAGATTTGAGTTTGGTTAGAAATATAAAAGGAAAAGAATAGAAAAGAAGAAAACCCAGCAAACCCCAAACCCAACAGCCAACCCGCAAGCAACCCAGCCCAGCTCCCGATCAGCTCGGCCCGCGTTCAGCGCTCTGCCCAGCTCCACCCCGCCTTCCTCCGCGATGGCCCAGCCCGCGCTGCACCGGCCCACTCCTTCTTCCCCGCTTCAGCCGTTCCGTGCGCACGGCCCACGCCCGCTCACCCACATGCTCCTTTCACTGGCTAGGTGGCCCCGCGTGTCAGTCCACGCCGTCCCGCAGCTCAGCGCGCGTCACCCGCGTCTCAGCCTCCTCTCGCTGGCACACCTACCCCACCTGGCAGCCCCGTCTCCCTCCTCTGCTCCCCCGCACACGCGCAACCGACCGTACCTTCTGCCCAAAATCCCCGCGCCGCACCTACCTTTCCGAGCAGCAGCCGAGATCCCCGGCCTCCCTACTTAAAACGCCCAACCCCCCCTCTGTGCACACATCCTTCCCCTCCGCAGTCCCAGCCGAGATCCAGCGCCGCACCGCGCCGCTCGGCCTCGCCGTGCCTCTGCGCCGCCGCATACCCAATGTGGCCACGCCGCTTCACCACCTCCCCACCTTCGCCGAGCACCGCAGGAGCTCCGCCGGGCTGCCAGGAGACTCCCCGACCTCGCTGCTCTCGGCTCCGACTTCTGCTTCGACCCGTCCGCGGGCACATCGCCGCCCTCGCCGCCGGACGTCGTCGTCGCTCCCCCGGCACGCCTTCCTTGCTCGATTCGGGCCTAGGTGAGCCCCACCTCGACCTGCCTTTCCTTCTGCACCCGATGTCTTGGCCCGTGTGTCACCCCAGAGGCCGGGCACCGCCCGCCGGCAGATTCCCGATGCCCAGAGTCGCCGCCGCAGTCGCGAGCGCAGCTCCAAGCACCCCCGCTCCCCGCGATTCACACGGGTGGATTAAGCATGCTGTGCTGAGCCTCCCTAGCCCTTCTCCCGCTCGAGTTAGCCCCGGGAGAACCGAGTTTGGCCTCCTCCGGCGAACCCACCACCGCGGAACCCAACTCCGGCGTTGAGCGCCGCCGCCCAGCACCCCAAACCTCCCTGGCCGTCCGATCCGAGACATGCGGCCCAGATTAGATCTAGGACCGAGCTGCCCTGAGCCATTGGATTGAGATCCAATGATCCCGATCTAAAGATACCGGTTTGCCTTGCACGTTTTTCTAAAGAGCCCCTCGGCTTTCTTGAAATTAACCCGCGATCCATCTGTATACAAAACTAATCACAGTTAGGTCCCGGTTTTTACCCAAAACTCCCTGACCTTCCTAGATTTAGCGCTCGCAGTCCAGAGCCTTTGGTTTTGCATGTTAACCCCTGCATCTAGACGTTAACTATGTTTTAGTCCTCAGTTTAGCCCAGAAACACCCTGGAACTCCAGTTTTCTTACAAATTGGTCCCTGGATCTTGTTTTTGACCTAGATTATGCGTTTTAGCTCCGTTTTAGGCGTTCTTTATATCCACGCGATCATTGTAACGCGTAGAATAGTTTTAGACTAGTTTAGTGTGCTATTTTTATGTAATGATGTACTGTTTCTTAGCTTTTGTTAGTGTTTGCTTGTATGCTTATTGTTTTGCCTTGTTTTGGCCATGTGTTCGTGAGTAGACGTTGATCCATCTGAGGAGCCCCAGTACCAGTACTCGGAGCAGCCGTCTTTCAACCAGTTTGAGCAGCAGCAGGAGCAGTACGAGGAAGGCAAGTATAACATGAACAGCCTATCACTTTTAAATACAATTTCATACTACATTTTAATATTGTATGCCTATAAGGATTTTCCTAGCCACTTTATATCCTTTATATATATCCCTTGGGTTGCATTTTGGTTAGTTGTGCTAGGTGCCGCGCTATAACACATAATGGTCCTTTTTAATTAATTTGATTAATGGTATATGCAACTTAATTCTGAGAGTGGCTCTCTGTGTGGCTTGAGTGGCTCACGTCTCGTTAAAATATGTTTTGTTGGAAACATGGTTTAGGGGGCCAGCACGGTGCTTACTGCCTGGTTGGCCACTCTCCATAAGGACCGGTTCATAGAGCGACAACCTGGGACAATAGCGCTACCACAAGACTGGAATGGGACGGTCTTGGCGTAATAATTAGGTCTTTTTGGTTTGGAGTAACTTACCTGCGGGGCAAGGGTGGTAAGCTTCTATGTCCCTCGTACTGAGTGGCCTCGTCTGTGGTATTCTTGACGCCCACTAGACCTGCTCCATAGTCGCCGATCCAACCCTCGCGGTTATTGCTTACCAACGAGATTCTTTGTAAAGGCCTTGTAGTGAGGTTGCTAGTCATCTCACCTAAGGAAGTGTGATGAACAACTAGCGTAGCTCACGACTTGTGGGTAAAGATGTGCAACCTCTGCAGAGTGTAAAACTGGTATACTAGCCGTGCTCACGGTTATGAGCGGCCCAGATCCTCCTTTTCATTAGTGGGGTTATCTCCTTCCGACGAGGGAGGTGCCTCTCGGGGTTTCCTTGGTGTGGTTTTGGTATGGTTCTAAGTAGTTCCATAATTAATTCTGATTAATTACAATGTGACTGGGTTAATGGTAATTCATCAACTCGTAGTAAATAGCTTTAATAAAATTTTGCCAACACTTAAAAGCTAATGCAGTCAGTCAGCCAACCTTAGAGCCTCATAGTTTGTGTTATACTTGTTGAGTACAAGTTGTGTACTCACTCTTGCCTCTTCTCCACTTTTTCCTCTTGGACACTCTACTGCTGCTCAGTTCCTGCCGACGCAAGGGAGTTCGCTCAGCGCTACCAGGACTACGAGGACTTCTAGGCGTTCGTCTCCCAGTCGACGTCCCTGTGGCGCCCTGCTCAGCTTCGAAGAGCTTTTATCGTATTTGTACTTCGCTTGCGCTATATCAGACATTTTTGTCATTTATGTAATAAATACATTCATATTTGCTTTATTATATCTTTTTACGTGATATGTGCTGTGATATACTGTTCATTCTGTTGTATATACGTGTGACTTGATCCTGGCACGTACATGATCGCTCGGTTTATGTTCTTTTATAAACCGGGTGGTACACTCAGTTTCCTCCTGTGTACACCAGTTCCACACCAATGGTTACACATGCATAGGGAAATTACATGCCAGGGTTCCCTGTTGGCTGGGATCCCACAACTGGATTTGGTATGCCTCCAGAATACATGATGCCATCTCCAGCAGGGCAGCCAAGCACATTGGCTTCACAGCCGATGAATCAGCAAGTCAATGCATCGGCTCCACAGCCGACCCAGTTTCCAGATGCCGCACCGACTCCACAGCCGTCGGTCACACCTGCATCAGCGCCATCGCCAGCAAGTCCAAATAACGTGTCGGCTCCATGGTAGACACCTCAACAGCAGAATCTGGCGATGATGATACAGCCCAAGTCTCCTACAGAGGTCCTAGCAAACAGGATTCCTCATGCCAATGGAGTCACCTGGGTGTTCCATGATCTCGCAACTGGTTTTGTGCGCCACATGAATCTGCCTAACATACCTCATGTGGCACAGCAACAATCTAGTCAGAGATCAGCACAGGGTGGTCACGGCAATGAGATGGTGCTCTACCAGTCGCCGTCCAATCAAGTCACTCAGCAAGTCGCTCGGACCACATCGGCTGCTCAGCCGATGGCTACACCCAGTGCACAGCCAGCATCGGCAGCCTTGACGATAGCATCACCAGCGCTACAACCAGCATCAATTAATGGTCAGCAGATTGAATGGGCATCCAAGATTGTTGAAGTGATGAGGGATCAATTTGGTTTCAAGCCAAAGTAGCAAAATCTGATGTACATAACTCCATATTCAGCTGCATATGATCAACTGTCGTTGCCCCACAAGTACAAGCTTCTAGATTTCACCAAGTTTTCTAGGCAGGGGGAAGTCTCCACAGTGGAACACATCAACAGATTCATTATGCAGTGTGGGGAAGTAGCTCAGAATGACACATTGAAGGTGCGTTTGTTCTCTATATCTCTATGGATCGGCCTTTACATGGTTCATGATGTTTCCAGCCAACTCCATAATATTCTGGGCCAATCTGGAGAAACAGTTCCACCAGTTCTTCTACTCTGGCAAAGAGGAGCTGAAGCTGACCGATTTGACCAACCTGAGATAAAGGAATGATGAATCGGTCGCTACCTTCATTCAGAGGTTCAGGGATCTTAAGAACCGGTGCTTTAGTCTGGTTCTGTCTGATCAGCAGCTTGCAGAGGTTGCTTTCCAAGGACTCTTGCCACACATCAAGGAGAAGTACGCTTCCCAAGAGTTCTACAGCACCAGTCAGATGGCTCATAGAATGACAGGGGAGGTCAATGTAGGAATATGGGGTAGCAAAAACAAAAATTTTCTATCACATAAACCAGGATTACTGCAGTTATAGATCACGTGATTACCACTAGATGCGCGGTTACGGAACTTTTGTAGAGCGTCGGTGTAGTGCAGATGGAAGCCGGCAGTTCAGTTGCGTGAACCACCTCACGAATGGCTCGTCTTTGTGCAGCAAGCGCAGCACCTCCACGAAGTCCACACGTACGGTGTGGCAGAACCGCCTAAATTATCCCAGCTCAAGTGCACAGGCCATCACCATAAAGGCAACATTAGCTTAAACGCACTTCAAACGGAACAATTTTTGGTCTGTCGGGTAACGTCCCGATACAACCACTGATTCTCGGATCGAACAAGCATACCCCACATGAAGGCGAGTCCAGAGATATTACAACCACAAGTTTACAACATAGGCAAAGTAGTGATTACAATATGTTTCAAAGTACTCATTACAAAACCAACCTTTGTAAATAGTTATACAAACCATAACTTTAACTTCAGAGTTTGAAAAGTAGCGGAAAGAGACAACGACGGCTACAACACGTCGCAAAAGGTATACCAAGCTAGCCCAAGCAAGGTATCACTCATCATGGTCATTGCCGATCGCAGACGTATCCCACTCTACGGACCAGCCAGGAGACAACGAGCAGGGATAGGTCAAACTAGCGACTTGGTCCTCAAGACTCATACCTGAAAAAGGGTTTCAACAACAAGGATGAGTATTCTAATACTCAGCAAGACTTAACCGTCAACGGGTATACGTAGCCCACTTTAGCTAGACTATGCAAGGTTTTGTGAGGCTCTGGTTTTCCTTTTGCTGAAAAGCAATAAAGAGCATGTCCTTACTTTCAAGTTTTAGCTTTCAAGATTCTAGTTGATTAACCATTCTATGTAAGCAACTATTAATCAATCATGGTAGAACTTCTAAGCAAACATCAAGATTGATCATAATATAGTTGCTCTTATTACTCTGTGTGGCAAAGAGATTAAGCAGTCTCATTTCATCGTGAGAGGCGGACGATTCTGAATCGAAATTCAACCTTGCAAGGATAACCTAGCACACACGCTTGAAGCACCATCGAGTCACTTCCAAGCAACCGTTGACCTTTCTTTCCGGCTTGTGGATAGGGTCACTCTCCCTGACTACAGGGCTCCAAGGTCCACCCGTGCCCGGTCCACCCTTGTCCCTTGAAGTCGTAGTGTTGATCAACAATAACATTTAAAAACCTATCTCTAAAGAGAGTGGGAGGTATATCCACTCCCCGGTCCAATCGGCTACTAGGCTTACCGCGTACCATATTTACGGCATGTGGCTAGTACGTTCAAAAACTTAACCAGCACTACCACACACCGCGACCTTAGCAAGTTCATCAACACAGACGGCGTCTCACCAAAGGTCATGATATTGAACACGACCCCGTCCATCGTCCTTATATTGATAACAGGAAGTAAACAAGCAATTCCTATAAAGCTCGCGAGTGACAGGCAATCACTCGACTTTTACCGGTCCTATAAGCTTAGCAAGTAGTCGAACTTAGATCTAGTGTTCATTACATAGGTTCCTAGGATCATGCATCTAGGGTTTCAATTCAAATCCTAAGAACTGTAAATGCACAAGTAAGTAATAACAGTAAATGGTAATAATTTGAAATATAGGTTATGTCCGGGACTTGCCTTCTCGGTAGTCACTAACTATTTCAGCTCTAGGCTCTTCCGAACTTTGGTCCGGGGCGTCAGTTAGTACGGCGGTGTTTGCTTGAGCTTCGAGATCACCTCCTTCGGAATCCGGGATCAGCTCGTGCGTCCCGTCCGACAAAGCAATCGTGTCTATATGTAATGCAAGAACAGTATTATAAACACACATGGGCAATTGTTTATAGAGTAGTAACTCAATATAACTAACTACACAAGGCATCATGATTAACAGCACAAATGAAGTTGACTAACTTCATATACAAGTGGGGGTGGCTTCCTACAACAAGCAAGTCATGGTTTGCTAATAAAGCCACCACTTAGAATAAAATCAGTAATAAATTCTACAAAACTTACACTAAACAGAACATGAACAAAGTAAGCTATCCTGTAAAAATCATGCCAAAACATATAGCCATTTAATCAGAACAAATCAATCATTCATGAAGGCAACACCTAGCATAAGCTTGAATTATACAGGTCAAACTAGAGCAAAATAGAAGCTCAAAATTTAACAGGAGGTTGACACAGAAAAGAACTAGCAACTGTGAATTTTTCATGATTTTATCTATACATAAATAAATATGAGAAAATAAACAAAACAGACAACATATTAGCAAGATTTATTTTTAGCCCCTGATCTAGCCATGAACTGAAGCTCAAACTTCCTAGACAAGCTAAGATACTCAAGATAAACACTCAGGAATAAATACAGGATTTATCAAAAACAGAAACTATTTATCATAAATAAAGTCTATTAAGCAAGGATTAAATCAAATAAATAGCTACACAAGAGAACTAATCATGAAATTTTTATATAAATACTAGTGCTACAAGAAAAACTACCATAAAAAGTTCACTGCAAGACATGGCTTAAATCATCAGATAAGAAAAAGATAAAACATCTAGTATTTATTTACCTAGTGACACAATACCATTTATACATCAAAAACTTGCAACAAAAACCTACCATATTATGGTTCTACTGCAAAGATCTTTACACAAGGATTCCAGAACATCAAGATTTGATATTTTACGAATTTCCTACGAATTGATATTGAATTTCAAAGTTCACTGCTAGAAATAACAAAGAGGTCCTTGAAGCACTATTCAAATGAGTCTTGGGCTATGCAGATAACCCCCTGGGGTTTTGTTTCTTCCACCCCGAGGTCCATGGCCCGGTTTGGGAAGGGGAACAGGGAAGGGAGTGCCGGATCCCGGCGGCGTGTGTCGCCGGCGGCGAGGGAAAGGGGGCCAGGGAGCTAGAGGGGACCACGGCGCACATGTAGAGGGTCTTGGGTGGGGCTGAGGTGGACAGAGGCGACGGCTCAACGGATCCCGGCGGCCGGCGGCGAGCTGTGTTGACGGAGGTGGTGCTCCGGCAGTGGGAGGGTGTCGAGGAGTGGGGGAAAAGCTTCAAGAGAGCAAGGTGAAGCTTCTAGGGTGGTTGGGAGGGGCGGAGCACAACTAGACTGACGGGTCTACGGCGAGCAGGGCGGCGGCGGAGCTCGGCTACGATGGCGAGGGGGCTCCAGTGGAGGTCTGAGGGCAGGATTAGGCCTGAGAGCTGCGTGAGGTCAAGGCAAAGCTACTGGTGGGGTCGATTGAGTGCGAGGAATGGCGGAGGAGTGGGTTCGACGGCGAGAGTGAGCTCGCCGGCGTTCTGCGGAGCGGCGGCGGTGTTCTGGGGCGTCGGAGTGGGGAATCGGAGAGAGCGTGCGGAATAGAGTGTAGGGGTTCTCCAGAGGCTGGGGCGCGCGCAAAAGGAGGCGCTAGGGTGCTGCAGTGGTCACTCCACGGCAGCGTCGCGGTGGCGGCCGCCTGGGCGGCTCTGGAAGCGGCGGGGTTGCGTGGCGAGGCAGCGGAGGCTCCAGCGCGTAGGGAGGTGGGTCCAGGAGCTCGTAGGGGCGCCGCGTGAAGCGGAGACGAAGTTGGATTTGGCCGGGGGCGTCCCAGCGCGACGGGCGGGCGGCACACGGCACCGGCGGCGAGAGAGCAGAGAGGCAGACTGGGGAAGGAGAAAAGGGATCTTTTTGCAATTTCCAAAATTTTCAGGGACCTAAATGTAAAACAAGGATAACTTTTAAACTAGGGCTCAAATAGAAAAGTGTCCAACATGAAAGTTGTTCAATTTTTCAAGATCTACAAATTTGATGTTGTGCAAAAATTTATTTGACCAAAGATTCAAGAACTAAATTTGAAAACAATGAAGGGATTTTGAATTTAAAGGAAACTTGACTTTTTCAATGAAATTTCACTTCAAACATGGGCTGATTTGAAAAGTTTCCTGCCAAGCAATAAATGCACCGAATTTTGCAAAATCACCCTCCACAAAAGCTATAATTGCACACCAATTCAAATTAAACTACAGAAAGTACCTTGCATAAAATCATAATTACACATATAACCTTTATATTTACGAAAAGATCCTTTTTCAAGCAATTCAAGCACATGATGCATAAATTGGTTCTAATTACCCTAAATTGGCTATTTAAAACCCTGGGCCGTTACAGCCTACCCACCTTAAAAAGAATCTCGTCCCGAGATTCCGAACGAAAAACTCTCAAGGGAAGAGGAGTAGACTAACCATCAAAGCCAACAGGACAAAGTCACAATAAAGAAGGTTGATGTTGACGATATGATCTTTTGTAGATAAGGATTGAGAACTTAGATAAAGTTCAAGAAATAAGGTATGAATTTATGAGCGAAAGGAATTACTGTGCGATTGTGTGAACTAATCAATTGTTTTTCCACACTAAAGGCTCTAGGATTTCATTCTTTGCAGCAAGAGTTGGTGGATAAAACATGAGATCACAATCACCATCAAAGTCGGCTGGAAAAGACTGGTGGACTATTCCAGTACTAATATATAGTAGGATTTTTGTAAAGAAGAGAGGACCTAAGTTCTGGTAGAATCAAGGTCTCAACCTGGTGGTGAATCCAGATAGAATAGATATCAAGGGGAGTTTTTGCTCAAGGACATTTTTGCTCAAACTGTTGATTAAATTAAATAATATGATGCGAGATGCATATGCTCGATGACCATGAGAATGCTGCATCCTCGAGATGTATGATTGCAATGCTGGTTAGTGACCCAGAAGGATATACCCAAAAATTCACGGTTTTTGTTGGCCGAATCAAAACCCCAAGTTAACACAATATTCAGGTCGCGAAAAATGGATTATCGGGGTATTGCTTACACGTACCAAGATACCAGCGCGCTTCTAGTGGCACAAACATATGGCTGCAGCACACACGAGGCCCTAGGTCCCGTCGCGGCACCATTGGTCAGTGACAGACAACACAACAAGGTAAAAATATAGCAACCTAAATAATGTGCATGGCTAGAAAGAAAGACGGATGGTTAGGTGATAAACGCAAAACCCTTCCCAGATGCATATGATGTTAATTGTAATTGAGCCCCATGATGCACATGTTTAAGTAATGGCTATGCAACAACCATGCTAGTAATGATCCTGCGTGTTATTCTAGTATTCTTGATTGCCACTCTTTTTAGTTTTCAAGGAGAGTTATACGAGCAAGGAGTGTAATGAGACTTCCCTTTTGATATGCAAAGTATGGGCTAGATGGTTTGAGAATAGAGAATATACCCGTCATATCCGGTGCACCTTCAAGAAGATCAGCAGGTGGGGTGCCTCCAACCCTTCCTTGTAAACTAGCCTGTCTCTTGCCCTTATTTTTGTTGTTCTGCATAGAATCTTGACCCCATTTTGGTCGTCTAGACTGGGAGCAGTGTCGAGCGAAGTGGTTAGGATTCCCACAATTGAAGCAACATTTTATTTTGCCTGAACCACGAAGTGGGATGAAATCCGTGCAGGTAATTTCCCACCCAGTCAAGTCTATGTCGCTTGGGTCATGCTTGAGAGTTCGACGCTTTGCTTGGCGAGCCTTAAGTTCCATCGGAGGTCGCGATGGTGGCGTTAGGGAGTCTAAGTAAACATCCCTCGTCTCCTTTATTTCTTCATTGAGCTCTTGATATTCCGCAACCAGAGGTTGGGGGACATTATACCCACACCCTAGCTGGTGTTGCTGCTGTAGGAGTTGATAAATCTCTTGCTGTCTCTGAGCAAGTTGTTGGAGTAGTTTGGTCTGGGTAGCCACGAGTTCAGCCAGGTTGGACAGTAGTGGCTGTCCGCTATCACAAGCACTTCCCAACCCTGCAGGAGCATTGTGTGTCCCTTGCACCATCTGCAATGCGTAGTTCTTTCATTAACTAGGGAAAATTTAATAGCAGCTAGGGAACACATTTTTGGACAAAACTTTCCACATGATCAACTATAGATCAGGTCACAAACTAGGCCAATAAATTTGGTTTTTCCCAGATACAACAGGAAGGCAGATTTTTAGATAGATCTTAGGCGATCGAATAGACAGGGTTCTTGTGCTACACTGCTAATCAACAACGGTCATAGTCGTGACTGGACTAAAAATATAGTCTCACAGACTCAATAGGCTAAAATTTGATGAGCACCCATGTCACAAAATTTGCAACATTTTTAGTATTCATCAAACAGCCTAGAAATGCACAAATGAAGAGATTTGGCAAGTAGAAAGGATTATGATCTTCCAAACTGGTAGTCCAAGTGGTACTGTTTCAACATTTGAGATTCTAAGGAATGAAAAGATCACTAGACATCAAGATGGGGCTTAGGATGAAGGCATGACTCAAAAACCATCTTTTTCATTCAAGAAATCTAAGCATTTTAACAAGCATGCTCCTAAAATCAAAATTTATCCCACTTACGATTTAAACACACTAACATTTAACTATGAGGATTCATACTAGAGATTCCTTACAAAGCTTATGTAACAACTTCAAAGACTAGGAATCAACTCGAACATCAACCAAATATGCATGCACGTCCTGAACGTCCTCACAAGATAAGCAATTGCCAACTATCGTTGGGCTTACGTAGTTAACACGGTGGCATACATAAATACGGCTCTCCCTATATAGCTAGTCGATACATTCTAACCGTTCTTAACTTATTGAATCGCGGTTAGTGTACCTGCAGAAGATTTACAGAACATATATATATATATATATATATATATATATCCATTGAACCTTTCATGCCAGCACTCATGAAAGCGTCCCCAAACATTACTGCTTACTATAGAAGCGGCAGCCATACAATTTCCGCCGTATGGCCAACGTTAAAATACGCTACTCGGTGGCATATTCACGAGTTCCTTTACTCCCAATACAGTCGACCGAGATCGGTATATTGGCAGCAGCTCAAGTAGGTCACTGCTTGAGCGCAGCGTTCGGTTCGCATCCCCGACGTGAAGGTCAGACTCCCTCAACTGACTGAGCACACTTTACTTCCAATATAGTCAACTAATCGTTGGTATATTGGGAGCACCTCAAGTAAGCCACTGCTTGAGGGCAGCGTTCGGCTCGCATCACCGACGGGAAGGTCAGACTCCCTCAGCTGACTGAGGATCCTTACCTTCTTACCTCAACATAGGTGCGTTGTTACAAAAATTAAGGGTTGCTTGTGAGTATGGTTTGACAAAATGTAAAGTGCTGGAAGTCAGATAACATAAACCATACATAAATAACCACCTAGTAATTCCCGTAAATTCCCTAGGACTTTACGTTCTATGCACAATCCTTAACGATTCCAACGTAGTTTTCCGAAATACCTTGTTCTTCCAATTTTATAAGAAAACCAGTTTTTAAGGTTCCAACACCTCTGGTGTACACTTGTAGCTCTGATACCAGCTATGGCAGAACCGCCTAAATTATCCCGGCTCAAGTGCACAGGCCATCACCATAAAGGCAACATTAGCTTAAACGCACTTCAAACGGAACAATTTTTGGACTGTCGGGTAATGTCCCGATACAACCACCGATTCTCGGATCGAACAAGCATACCCCGCACGAAGGCGAGTCCAGGGATATTACAACCACAAGTTTACAACATAGGCAAAGTAGTGATTACAATATGTTTCAAAGTACTCATTACAAAACCAACCTTTGTAAACAGTTATACAAACCATAACTTTAACTTCAGAGTTTGAAAAGCAGCGGAAAGAGACAACGACGGCTACAACACGTCGCAAAAGGTATACCAAGCTAGCCCAAGCAAGGTATCACTCATCATGGTCATTGCCGGTCGCAGACGTATCCCACTCTACGGACCAGCCAGGAGACAACGAGCAGGGATAGGTCAAACTAGCGACTTGGTCCTCAAGACTCATACCTGAAAAAGGGTTTCAACAACAAGGCTGAGTATTCTAATACTCAGCAAGACTTAACCGTCAATGGGTATACGTAGCCCACTTTAGCTAGACTATGCAAGGTTTTGTGAGGCTCTGGTTTTCCTTTTGCTGAAAAGCAATAAAGAGTATGTCCTTACTTTCAAGTTTTAGCTTTCAAGATTCTAGTTGATTAACCATTCTATGTAAGCAACTATTAATCAATCATGGTAGAACTTCTAAGCAAACATCAAGAATGATCATAATATAGTTGCTCTTGTTACTCTGTGTGGCAAAGAGATTAAGCAGTCTCATTTCATCGTGAGAGGCGGACGATTCTGAATCAAAATTCAGCCTTGCAAGGATAACCTAGCACACACGCTTGAAGCACCGTCGAGTCACTTCCAAGCAACCGTTGACCTTTCTTTCTGGCTTGTGGATAGGGTCACTCTCCCCGACTACAGGGCTCCAAGGTCCACCCGTGCCCGGTCCACCCTTGTCCCTTGAAGTCGTAGTGTTGATCAACAATAACATTTAAAAACCTATCTCTAAAGAGAGAGTGGGATGTATATCCACTCCCCGGTCCAATCGGCTACTAGGCTTACCGCGTACCATATTTACGACATGTGGCTAGTACGTGCAAAAACTTAACCAGCACTACAACACACCGCGACCTTAGCAAGTTCATCAACACAGACGGGGTCTCACCAAAGGTCATGATATTGAACACGACCCCGTCCGTCGTCCTTATATTGATAACAGGAAGTAAACAAGCAATTCCTATAAAGCTCGTGAGTGACAGGCAATCACTCGACTTTTACCGGTCCTATAAGCTTAGCAAGTAGTCGAACTTAGATCTAGTGTTCATTACATAGGTTCCTAGGATCATGCATCTAGGGTTTCAATTCAAATCCTAAGAACTATAAATGCACAAGTAAGTAATAATAGTAAATGGTAATAATTTGAAATATAGGTTATGTCCGGGACTTGCCTTCTCGGTAGTCACTAACTATTTCAGCTCTAGGCTCTTCCGAACTTTGGTCCGGGGCGTCAGTTAGTACGGCGGTGTTTGCTTGAGCTTCGAGATCACCTCCTTCGGAATCCGGGATCAGCTCGTACGTCCCGTCCGACAAAGCAGTCGTGTCTATATGTAATGCAAGAACAGTATTATAAATACACATGGGCAATTGTTTATAGAGTAGTAACTCAATATAACTAACTACACAAGGCATCATGATTAACAGCACAAATGAAGTTGACTAACTTCATAAACAAGTGGGGGTGGCTTCCTACAACAAGCAAGTCATGGTTTGCTAATAAAGCCACCACTCAGAATAAAATCAGTAATAAATTCTACAAAACTTACACTAAACAGAACATGAACAAAGTAAGCTATCCTGTAAAAATCATGCCAAAACATATAGCCATTTAATCAGAACAAATCAATCATTCATGAAGGCAACACCTAGCACAAGCTTGAATTATACAGGTCAAACTAGAGCAAAATAGAAGCTCAAAATTTAACAGGAGGTTGACACAGAAAAGAACTAGCAACTGTGAATTTTTCATGATTTTATCTATATATAAATAAATATGAGAAAATAAACAAAACAGACAACAGATTAGCAAGATTTATTTTTAGTCCCTGATCTAGCCATGAACTGAAGCTTAAACTTCCTACAAAAGCTAAGATACTCTAGATAAACACTCAGGAATAAATACAGGATTTATCAAAAACAGAAACTATTTATCATAAATAAAGTCTATTAAGCAAGGATTAAATCAAATAAATAGCTACACAAGAGAACTAATCATGAAATTTTTATATAAATACTAGTGCTACAAGAACAAACTACCATAAAAAGTTCACTGCAAGACATGGCTTAAATCATCAGATAAGAAAAAGATAAAACATCTAGTATTTATTTACCTAGTGACACAATACCATTTATACATCAAAAACTTGCAAAAAACACCTACCATATTATGGTTCTACTGCAAAGAGCTTTACACAAGGATTCCAGAACATCAAGATTTGATATTTTACGAATTTCCTACGAATTGATATTGAATTTCAAAGTTCACTGCTAGAAATAACAAAGAGGTCCTTGAAGCACTATTCAAATGAGTCTTGGGCTATGCAGATAACCCCCTGGGGTTTTGTTTCTTCCACCTCGAGATCCTTGGCCCGGTTTGGGAAGGGGAACAGGGAAGGGAGCGCCGGATCCCGGCGGCGTGTGTCGCCGGCGGCGAGGGAAAGGGGGCCAGGGAGCTAGAGGGGACCACGGCGCACCTGTAGAGGGTCTTGGGTGGGGCTGAGGTGGACTGAGGCGACGGCTCAACAGATCCCGGCAGCCGGCGGCGAGCTGTGTTGATGGAGGTGGTGCTCCGGCAGTGGGAGGGTGTCGAGGAGTGGGGGAAAAGCTTCAAGAGAGCAAGGTGAAGCTTCTAGGGTGGTTGGGAGGGGCGGAGCACAACTAGACTGACGGGTCTACGGCGAGCAGGGCGGCGGCGGAGCTCGACTACGACGGCGAGGGGGCTCCAGTGGAGGTCTGAGGGCAGGATTAGGCCTGAGAGCTGCGCGAGGTCAAGGCAAAGCTACTGGTGGGGTCGATTGAGTGCGAGGAATGGCGGAGGAGTGGGTTCGACGGCGAGAGTGAGCTCGCCGGCGTTCTGCGGAGCGGCGGCGGTGTTCTGGGGCGTCGGAGTGGGGAATCGGAGAGAGAGCGTGCGGAATAGAGTGTAGGGGTTCTCCAGAGGCTGAGGCACGCGCAAAAGGAGGCCCTGGGGTGCTGCAGAGGTCACTCCACGGCGGCGTCGCGGTGGCGGCCTCCTGGGCGGCTCTGGAAGCGGCGGGGGTGCGTGGCGAGGCAGCGGAGGCTCCAGCGCGTAGGGAGGTGGGTCCAGGAGCTCGTGGGGGCGCCGCGTGAAGCGGAGACGAAGTTGGATTTGGCCGGGGGCGTCCCAGCGCGACGGGCGGGCGGCGCACGGCACCGGCGGCGAGAGAGCAGAGAGGCAGACAGGGGAAGGAGAAAAGGGATCTTTTTGTAATTTCCAAAATTTTTAGGGACCTAAATGTAAAACAAGGATAACTTTTAAACTAGGGCTCAAATAGAAAAGTGTCCAACATGAAAGTTGTTCAATTTTTCAAGATCTACAACTTTGATGTTGTGCAAAAATTTATTTGACCAAAGATTCAAGAACTAAATTTGAAAACAATGATGGGATTTTGAATTTAAAGGAAACTTGACTTTTTCAATGAAATTTCACTTCAAACATGGGCTGATTTGAAAAGTTTCCTGCCAAGCAATAAATGCATTGAATTTTGCAAAAGCACCCTCCACAAAAGCTATAATTGCACACCAATTCAAATTAAACTACAGAAAGTACCTTGCATAAAATCATAATTACACATATAACCTTTATATTTATGAAAAGATCATTTTTCAAGCAATTCAAGCACATTATGCATAAATTGGTTCTAATTACCGTAAATTGGCTATTTAAAACCCTGGGCCGTTACATACGGGAAGCAGCGCCGCAATCCGGACTGCTAGGTCCGCGAGGGCGACCTAGGGCTTGGCGCACAGGAGGGGCGGCCAGAAAAGGGGGCGGCTACTGTTGCAGGTACTGTTTACGCGCGTGAACAATAGCTAGGGTTAGGGTTTTATGGCACCCCCCTCTGTTTATATAGCCCCTTAGGCGGGCTGCCTTGTGCGCCCCCTTTTGGGCCTAAAAGACCCATTAGTGCACTTAAGCCCAGTCTAATTCGGATCTCATCCTTATCAGGCTTCTTTCCCTTAAGTGTGTGACCCTATGGGCTCACATGCGAATAGACATGGCCCGAGTACTCTTACTCGGCCTAATAGTAGACAGTGGCCTCTAGCAAGACATGTCAACTCCTATACGCACACAAAGATCATATCAGACGAGCCGCCACAATATCATATACATGATGTTCCCTTTGCCTCACGATATTTGGTCTAGCTTAAAGCCGACCACTCTTTCTTGATCCTGTGATTAGGAATCCTTGGTTAACTCTTAACCCCAGCATGTCCATGCATTTTCTGATCCAAATCACTCGAGGGGCCCAGAGATATCTCTCTCTTGTAGAGAGGGGCAAATCTCATCTTGACCGACTATGTCTCATAGCATGCTTCTTGACAGACCTGAAAGCCACCTTTATGACTACCCTGTTACGGTGTAGCGTTTGATGGCTCCTAAGTAAGTCGGTTCACATCCTGAGTACATACTGATAAGGACACGCCTACGATGTCTGAATAATTATCCCAATCTTTCACGACAAAAAGTTGCAAACCAATCGCTAGATAATTTTCTTCCAACCACGGACAGCAGTTGACTACGACCAGAAGAATAGGAATCCAATTGAACACCAGAGCGCACCCAAGCAGATGCTTGATCACGATCTCACACAATCCCAGAGAAGGATCGGCTTCAAAATTCTGCAGCAGATGGCAGCGCCGCCACCTAAGGGTCCTGAGCCAAGCTCCACGGCAAAACCCAGGATAAAACAAAAACCTAATCTTCCCGGTTACAAGGGCCGGCGCCCAGAATATATGGCTCGCAGGCCAACCAGACTCAACTCCGAAATGTGATGGACCTCAGGTCTGACTCAACGAACCAACCTAAATATTTAATTATTGACTTGACACAGACAAAACTGACTGACTAGGACTCTAGTTGATTAAAAAATTGAACCAGCTAATACAAGGCCATGCGCCGCTTTAGAACATATTAAAATAATGCGGCACCAATTCTAATTACCCTATCTCGGTCATTTTAGCATGCAGCCTTGCATGTGGTCCAACCTGAGACTTGTATTCATTCGTTCCTTGCTTCTCTTCTTTCTCGCGTAAACTGGTCCAATAAATAAATTGTTGTAACCAAACTTCATAAAAGAATTTGTTATTGTTCCAGATTCTTTTGCAAATCTAGAAACAACAACTTAATGTGTCATTGGCTCATCATTCTCCCGTTCTTGAAATAAAGCCGTCCTCGGCTTTGGCATAATCTCAACTGGCTTCTTCATCTTTGTAACTATTATATCTTCATCTTTCTTGCTATGGCGTCCCACGAAATTAGAAAGAGAGCCAAACTGTATAGGAGATTTATTAGCATCACATGATTCACCCAAACAATGAATAATCACAGAAGAATTCCCCTTGATGGTTATATCATGCTTTGATGGCTCATTCAGTTGAGCATTGATGTCGGGAACCTTCTTTGCAGCAAGAGTGCCTTTTGTCATTGCCACATTGTTTCCAATAATATTATTAGAGATAGAACCAAATTGGATTGATGATTTAATTGGCTCCTCGCAGCGAATCAAGGACTCACTAGCAGCAGCAAGAGTAGGAATACTCACATCATTCTCTTCCCCTTGAATCAAAGTCGTCCTCGACTTTGAGGTATTGTGTACACCAGATTTTTTCCTTGTTGCACCAGCAAAAACATGGGCCTTAATAACACTTTCCTTCATTGGCGGTAGAATATGATGCACACCTTTATGAATGAATGAATAAGTATTGGAACGACCTCCATGAGTAGCATCAAGATCAAACTGCCATGGTCTACCCAACAATAAATGGCATGCACTCATCGGCACCACATTGCAGTCCACAGAGTCAACATAATTTCCCACTGAAAATTTTACTCTAGCTCTGTGAGTAATTTTCAGCGTGCCGCTTTGATTCATCCATTGCATGTAACGAGGCGTAGGAAGGCGCCATGTAGATAAAGATAAGGCTTGAACAACATTTGAGCTAACTACATTAGTGAAACTGCCACCATCAATAATGAGTTTGCATACCTTATCCTTAATAGAGCATTCCGACATAAATATGCTAGAGCGCTGCCCTTTCACATTAGCAATTGTGCCATCACACTAGACCTCCTGTGCCATCATAGACAAACCATCTGAGACATCATTAGGATCATCAATTTTAATTTCAGATTTAGTATCACAAGGAGAAACACTAGAATCCAACCCGGATGCTATAGAATAATCATCACTCTCATGTATAACTGGTGCTTGAACAACAGGCACATCAACCTGCTGGAACAACTGAGAATCTTCTTTTTGTATTGCTTTCAAACTAACAAGTGGCTTGGTAGCAAAAATAGCCTTTTTAAAGCTGTCAGCACAAGAAAGTTCAGAAGCACCCATATAAGAACTCCCACTGCATGATAATATAGTCTTCTCTGGCTCAAGAGGAGGAGCAAATCGTCGTCGTAAGACCTCCTTCATCACATACCAAGATGTGCAATAGTCATCACCATGTTCCCGCTGCAATCCCCACAACCAGAAAAACACAGAAGGAGATAAGCCTCGTTTTGCCAAATTTGCCAGCTGGTTTAATGGAACGTCACCTGTGATATAAAAATTTATAATCGCATCCTCCCACTTATAGTATTCTGATGAAGAAGCTGCTTCATATAGCATCGGCACAAAACTCAAGGTATGCGTCAACATAGTCGTAATTATCCATCACCAAAAATTAGCAAAAGTACCGTGAGCAACCCGGAATCTGATACCTAATGATAAGGATACGCCTACGATGTCTGAATAATTATCCCAATCTTTCACGGCAAAAAGCTGCAAACCAATCGCTAGATAATTTTCTTCCAACCACGGACAGCAGTTGACTGCGACCTGAAGAATAGGAATCCAATTGAACTCCAGAGCGCACCCAAGCAGATGCTTGATCACGATCTCACACAATCCCAGAGAAGGATCGGCTTCAAAATTCTGCAGCAGATGGCAGCGCCGCCACCTAAGGGTCCTGAGCCAAGTTCCACGGCAAAACCCAGGATAAAACAAAAACCTAATCTTCCCGGTTACAAGGGCCGGCGCCCAGAATATATGGCTCGCAGGCCAACCAGACTCAACTCCGAAATGTGATCGACCTCAGGTCTGACTCAACGAACCAACCTAAATATTTAATTATTGACTTGACACAGACAAAACTGACTGACCAGGACTCTAGTTGATTAAACAATTGAACCAGCTAACACAAGGCCATGTGCCGCTTTAGAACATATTAAAATAATGCGGCACCAATTCTAATTACCCTATCTCGGTCATTTTAGCATGCAGCCTTGCATGTGGTCCAACCTGAGACTTGTATTCATTCGTTCCTTGCTTCTCTTCTTTCTCGCGTAAACTGGCTCCAATAAATAAATTGTTGTAACCAAACTTCATAAAAGAAATTGTTATTGTTCCAGATTCTTTTGCAAATCTAGAAACAACAACTTAATGTGTCATTGGCTCATCACATACGACGATCTCAGGTCTTAGGACACAGCGTACATATTGTGTAATGAGAAGTCATCATCTCGTGTTGGGTCAGTTCAATCTCATGTCTCACATGAGCACACATTATTAGTTTGACATCACCATGTCCATGACTTGTGAAACGTAGTCAATCAACTAATACATGTGCTAGTCTAATATTCATGTGTGTCCTCACATGAACTCCGATTAGGAACACTTTACAATATTCATACAAGTAAAGAGTTTCACAAATACTTCACATAAGCATTAATCAATGCAAGTTGTCATCCATGAATATTCAAGGAACACTTTATTAACCATGAATACAAGAAAATATGATTGCCTCTAGGGCATATTTCCAACAGTCAAACCATATGAGCAGAAGAGGGGCAACTTCCAGCAGAAAGTCAATTTCGTTGACTGCTCAGATACCTCTGATTCTGATGATGACCAGATGGTGGGATTGGCTGAATGAGTTCAGAATAACAAGAAGCCGATCTCACATCCGTTTGGTAACAAGGAACCTGAAAAATATGGGTTTGATATTACAAAGGCTGACAAGATCTTTAATCTGTTGCTGTCAGAGGGTCAGATTATGCTGAAGCCGTATCACAAGATCCCGACAGATCAAGAGTTGAAGAATATCAAGTACTGCAAGTGGTACAATGCAACATCTCATGATACAAATGAGTGCAAAGTGTTGTGTCAGCATATACAATCGGCTATGGAACAGGGTATGCTCAAGTTGAGACACCCAAAAAGCCGATGAAGATTGATGGGCATCCGTTTCCTGCAAACATGGTAGATGTTGGAAAGAAAGGAAATGCACTGCAGACAAAGGTGCTCACGTCACAATCGGCCAAGGAATCTGGAGCTGTTGATCCCAAAGCACAGATAACGGCCAATGAAGCCAAGGGTAAGGAGCCGCAACAGAAAGAAGAATCTGCAGCACCAAAGAAGAAGGTCACGTCTCAAATATTGCTGAATAAGTTCCAACGTGATCAAGAGAGGAGACAGTATAGGGAAGAGTCTGCACGACGACATGAAGGGCACTGGAGGTGTCCTTTATTTGTGTACTGTTGGGAGGAAGGCTTGACTCTGCCGACAGTGGACAACTATCCAGAGTGCAACGGTTTCTACCATGATGACTGATCGCATAAGAAGCCACGATTCGATCAGAGACCTCGAGGGCCGGTCATTAGAGAGAAGGGCAATGATAAACGCATCTCTGTACATGATCAGCTGGGGGCAGGGTTTCAGTGCATAATTGGCTGGGGGGCAGGACCATGCTACGTGATCCTGCAGGAGGAAGGATTTCTGTCGATGAGCAGGTTGAACGGATTGCAGATGCCCGGGTTTCAGATGAGTATCCACATCGCAGGGATCTAGAAAGAGAGCCTGTTCATGATAATATTGATAGACCTCGGTGGTGTCCAGCGGGTTTGACCAGATCGCAGAAGAGACGAGTTCAGAGGCTGTGTCAGACAGAGGCACTGGAAGAGGAGAAAAAAGAGGCTCCTAGGAAAGGAGTCAGGTCAGAGGTTTGGCGTGTCAAGCCAAACGACGATGATGGGCAGCAATCGGGATCATCGGCTGCACCTGTTAACATAGCTACTATGCTTCTACCGATCCAAGCAGTCGGTTTCCCAAACCGTTCTTAATGGATGAGTTCCTAAAAGATGAAGGGAAGTTGGGGCATGGGTTCACGTTGGCCGATGCTTTGGAAGAAGTAGACATTGGAGATGGAGATAGACCAAGGCCGACATTTATTAGTGCCAAGTTAGATCCTGAATATAAACAAGAATTGGTGAAGCTGTTAAAAGAGTATAAAGATTGTTTTGCTTAGGAATATTATGAGATGCCGAGTTTGGATCGATCTATTATTGAGCAACAGTTACCTATTAAGCCTGGGTATCGGTCACATCAGCAGGGTTCAAGACGGTGCAACCCTAAGATTTTACCAGATATAAAGGCCGAAATTACGAAGTTAATAGAAGCAAAGTTCATCAGGCAATGCAAATATGCTGAATGGATATGTCCCTGTATACAAGAAGAATGAGAAGCTATGTGTGTGCATTGACTTTAGGGATCTCAATAAAGCTACGCCGATGGATGGTTACCTGATGCCAGTTGCTGATATGTTGATGGATGCTGCTGCAGGGCACAAGGTGATCAGCTTCATGGATGGGAATGCCAGATATAATCAGATATTCATGTCTGAGGAAGATGTTCATAAAAATGCATTCAGATGTCCGGGACATGTTGGTTTGTTCGAGTGGATTGTCATGACTTTTGGGTTGAAGAATGCTGGAGCAATGTACCAGAGAGCCATGAACTATATTTTCCATGAGATCATCGGCAAGATTGTAGAAATTTATATTGATGATGTTGTGGTAAAGTCTAAAGGGCATCAAGAGCTTTTAGCCAACATATGCAAAGATTTGGAATGTACTAGAAGACATGGATTGAAGATGAATCATAACAAATGTGCGTTTGGTATGTCGGCTGGTCAGTTCCTTGGGTTCATGGTTCATGAAGAGGGATTGAAATTAGTCATAAGACTATTACAGCCATTAATCAGGTAGTGGCTCCAGAAACAAAGGTTGAACTTCAATCATTGATCGGCAAAATATAGTCGTTCAGTTCTTTGTTGAAATTGAAGGCCGATCAAAAATTTATATGGGGAGAAGCACAGCAAAAGGCATTGGATGAAATCAAACAGTATCTAATATCACCTCTTGTGTTGGTTCCACCACAAAAGCACAAGCCATTTAAATTATACTTATTAGCTGATGAACGTGCTATCGGATCAGCCCTTATTCAAGAGTTTGGGGGAAAAGAACGTGTGATATATTTCGTCAGTAGAAGACTCTTGGATGTTGAAACTAGGTATTCTGTTGGTGAAAGATTGTGTCTTTGCTTATACTTTTCTTGTACCAAGCTTAGGCATTATCTATTATCAGCTGAGTGTGTCGTGGTGAGCAAAGATGATGTTATTAAGTACATGCTCTTGTTGCCGATTTTGAATGGGAGAATTGGAAAGTGGATTCTAGCCTTATCAGAATTTGACTTGAGATATGAATCGGCTAAAGCAGTTAAAGGACAAGTTATGACCGATTTTGTTGTTCAACATTGCGGGTCAGAATTGGGGGTTGTTGATCTAGTTCCATGGACATTATTCTTTGTTGGTTTGTCATGTGGAGTTGGATCTGGTATTGACATTGTCTTGGTGTTGCCTCGGGGGGGGCAACATTTGAATTGTCTTTTCCAATAGAAGCTACTACTACTAATAATCAGGCTGAGTACCAGGCTTTGCTTAAGGGAATTCGGCTATTACATGAAATTGGAGCTGATGCAGTAGAGATATTTGGGGATTCCATGTTGGTGGTCAACCAGTTGATCGGCATATATGAGTGTAAGTATGATATTTTATGGGTTTATCATGAAGAGTGTTGCCGATTGCTGAAAGAATTTAAGAAGGTGACCATAGAACATGTTCCCAAGATTTATAATGGTGATGCCAATCGGCTGGCTCAGCATGCTTCTGGTTATCGGCCAATGGATGGTGTGATGGCTCTGGAATTACCTGCTGATGATTGGAGGAAAGAGATCGTGGATTATTTAGAAGATCCCTCCAAGAAAGTGAGCCAAAGAGTCAGATTTCAAGCAACTAAATATGTATTGCTTGAAGGGGAGTTATATTACCGAACGGTTGATGGAGTTTTGCTCAGATGCCTTGACAAGGAAGAAGCTAAGGTCTTGATGGGGAAAATACATGAAGGTGTCGGTGGTTCACATTAGTCGGCATATAAGATGAAATGGATGATCAGAAGAAACGGGTACTTTTGGCCAACCATGTTAGAAGATTGCTTCACTTATTATAAGGGTTGTCAAGGGTGTCAGAAATTTGGTAATGTGCAGAGAGCATCGGCATCGGCTATGAATCCCATCATTAAGCCATGGCCATTTAGAGGATGGGGAATTGATTTAATTGGATAGATTTATCCACCATCCAGCAAAAATCATAAGTTCATACTGGTAGCAACAGATTATTTCACCAAGTGGGTTGAAGCAATTCCTCTGAAGACTGTGACATCCAAAGAGATGATTGAGACGTGGCCATTTTGATGATTATCCACCATCAAAAGGAAAATCGGGACAAGACAGATGCATAAGCCGATTGTACTGAAAGATCAGTTGGTTTCAAATATAGCCGATACGGAAAAAGTATCGCCTTTAGTACAAAAATAAGAAGGGACTTGATCATAATGTGATGCGTTCAGGTGTTTTCGTGGATGATATGGCATATATCGCCCTTAGATCAAAAATACAATCCAAACGCATGATTCAAGTTTGGTTTGGATTTTATGTTGTGATTTTATTTGGAGATATCGGAATTCTTTGAAGATGGTCTTTCGATTTTGGATCGTGGAGATGTATTGGTTCGTTCGGTATGACGATCGTGGATTGCAACATGAAAATTAAAAGAAAATCAAGACAGAGCGAAGACAGGAAGCGAAAGGGGAGGAGGCCCATCCATTGATTATATTTACAAAAAGAGCCAGATAGGCTGTTACATATTACAACCTAATCTGATTCTGCTCCGAAGAGGTTGCCGACGACCCCATCCAAGCTAACGTCACCAACGATCGCGTCAGCAGGGAAGTAGAGATCCTCGATGAGTTCCTCGAAGGCTTCCCGCTGCGCGCCCCACTCGGGGAAGACAGGCTCCCACTGCCGGTAGTCCGCCCCGGACATGGTGGAAACGATGGCGATGGCCCTAGCGGCGCCCTCGTGAACTCCGTGGCGGGCAACCTCCTTGACGCGGGCCGGAATGTTCCACAGGCGCGCGGCGACAGTGCTCCCCTTCACATTCACCGAGTCTATGGCGACTCGGGAAGCGTCCAGGAGGGTCTGGACCTACAACTCCAAGTCTGGAAGATGAAGGGATTAGAGCAAGAACTCGGAAGCGATTGCAAGAAAAGATGTGGTCAGAAGGACTTACTGGCAACCTTGGTGTCGGTGTTGGAGAGCTGGCCACGGATGACGACCTAATCTGTCTGTGCCCGGTCGAGATCGCGGCGGGCCTCGTTGCGCTGGCGGAGGAGGTTGCGGATGAGCCATTGGGTGCCCTCATCCAGGTCCTGGAAGTTGGCAAGGAGCTCGGCGTCGGCATCCCTAAAGAAATCGGGAAGTGGTCAGATGTAGATTTGAAGTACGACATTAGTGGAGAAAGAGAAGAATCTTACCCGAGACGGGGACGGAGCGGCGAAGGAGCGCCGGAAGAGCCCTCGCCGACGCGCTTGTTTCTGGCCATATGTTCGGAAGACAAAAGAAAGGCTGGGGTTTTTGGAGGAGCTAAAGGAAGGAAAAGGCAAGGAAGGCTCTGGCCGATGAAGAAACTACTGTGCCGATGGGGTAATTTATAGGCTAAAGTGTGGGAGATGAATCGGTTGTGGTGCGCCGGTACAACTTTTACCTTTGGATTTAATTGAGGAGCATATGGGTAAAAAGACGGAAGGTGAATCGGTAGATTTCTGTTGTGTGGACGAGAAGGTGAAAGGTTAAGGGCAAATAAGAGATTTTCGTTCGCCACCCGCACGGGAAGCGAGATTGCAGTAATGAGAAGACCATTCGGCAGCGTAATCATGACGAGGATTAATTTCAAAGTAAAAAGGGCATTTTACTCCAAAATTGGGGGGTTTGTGTTGACACCAGATTTTAACGCGTGTCAAGGAAGTGTGTTGCAAAGGAGAAAAGGTTCTATGTCGTAAGATCGGTGGACTTGGGGAGGTGGTCGTACACCACCGTTGAAAATCTTGTTGACCGAGGAAGAGAAGATTGACCAGATATTTTGGCTTCGGTTTGGCAAGAGTTATCTTATTTTAGAGTTAGTTTTGTTTTATAGAATAGAATCGTGCTTTACCGTGATCGGCTAGGATTGTGTTAGCGTGGGGTAAAAATATGAGCCCCCCGGCTATTGTAAATGTGGCAGAAACACCTGAATTATCCCGGCTCAAGTGCGCAGGCCATCACCATAAAGGCAACACCGACTCAAACGCACTTCAAACGGAACAATTCTTGGTCTGTCGGGTAACATCCCGATACAACCACTGGTTCTCGGATCGAACAAGCATACCCCGCACGAAGGCGAGTCCAGAGATATTACAACCACATGTTTTACAAACACAAGCTTAGTAGTGATTACAAACTAGTTCAAACCATTATTACAGAACCAAACCTTGTAAAACAGTCATACAAACCATAATTTTAAGTTCAGAGTTTGAAAAGCAGCGGAAAGAGAAAACGACGACTACAACACGTCGCAAAGGTATACCAAGCTAGCCCAAGCAAACTTAGAATCGATAGTACGGAGCCAAGCATCGGCGTCCAGTGGGTCATCAACCTTGCTGAAAAGCGGAGGTTGGGTACCAAAGAATTCCTGGTAACCCGCTGGTTGTGCATCACGTCCTCCATGCTGCTGGCGTGGCGGATTCTGCTGCCCTTGAACGAGCTAACAAAGCAATTCAGTTTGCATGGCCATTAGCTCGGCCAGATTTGACGAGGGTGGCGGTGGCTGCTGAGATCCACTGCCAGCTTCACGACCGAAGCCATCAGGCGTTCCACGAGTATGACCAACCATCTGTAAATATGGAAGACATCCATTAGATACATTTTTCTTGCTCCCAAAATCAATGGTACGTGCAATGATCATACATTGGATATCAAAACAAAATCAGCAGGATTTAGCTAGATGCGGTGTAACACAATATGCATAACACCTATTTGTTCAACCAACATAACTCAGAATTGGTCCGCTATTAGATGCCTTCACACTCTTTCATTTCGATATGCATCAAACAGCTTAAAAAAATGCACCGATGAAGAGATAAGAATGTGGCAAGTAGAAGATCCAGATTTCCAAACTGATAGCTATTATTTATATTACAACCGAGGTAGTCTTTATAGTACACATCTAGCATCAAGCTTCCTTACCACATATATTACAACAAGTGGTACTCCTTCCTAGGGCTATTATACAACATCTTTTTCCCTATGTACATATACTACAACAGGAAAAACACAAGCTATCTAGGACAAGTCTAGAAGTCATCGAGGATGCCCACAGAGGAAGCACTGCCGGAGGAAGAGTCGTCCGGCTAAGGGTTAGGCTCGGCAAGCGCGTGCTCTGAATCTAAATCAGAAACTCCCTCAACCTCCTCTGGGTCTTCTGCTGCTGCAGGCTCAGCTAGAACAACTGGAGGTATTGGCTGCTCATGGAGCATACCAATATGAGCCATAGCATCATCCAGATCTGCTTGAAGCTCATGCACCTGCCCCTGAAGAAAACCAATCACTATATTGCGCTGCACTATCTGAGTACCATGCTCCATGTAACACCCTAATTTAAATTTCAGCATTTAATAATAAATTTAATTGGCTTTATTTAATTTTCTAGGATTTAATTTGCTTAGTCTTGCATTTAATCTAATTTTTGTTCCACGAGTAATTAAAATTTATTTTAGGGCTAACTTGTTTGTGCATTCATGCTGGTGCTTTGTTCTATTTGTTTGAATGTTAGGGTTGGATTCAAATTCAAGTTTGAATTCAAATTAGTTTGAGTGTGTTGGAAAAGAAAAGAGAAGGAAAAGGAGAAAACCCAGAAACCAAACCCAACCCAGTCAGCCCACCAAAACCCGAAGCGGCCCAGCCCTTCTCCACCATTCCTTTTCCCCGCAGCCCAATCCCGCGCTCAGCCCAGTCGGCCCGTTCTTCCGTGTCCTCGCTCAGCACTCCGCTCGCTCGGCCCAGCATCCCGCTCGCCCGGCCCAGCTCCTTCTCTGCCCGAGGATCCCCTTCCCCGCGCGTGGCCCGACCCCGCCGTCTCTACCAACCCGGGCCCGCTGGGCGGTCCCGTCCCCTTCCTCCGTCCCCCCCCGCGCGCTCGTGCAAACGACCCGAGATCCCCGCCGAGGATCTCTCCGCGGCCTTTCCCAAACCCGCACGCCAAAATCTCCGGTTCCTCCCTTTATTTGGCACCGCGGAACCATGCGCCTCATCCTCCCCCCCACAGCCACCAGACCCGAGCCGCAGCCGCCCCGCTAACTCCGCACCAGAACAGGGCCCTGCGCCGCCGTAGCCTAGCCACTCCGTCGCACTCCAGCCTCGACAAGCCGCCGCAGGAGCTCCGCCCGGAGGCCACGAACTTCGCCGAGCCCACAGCCTCCGACCTCGGCCCCCGCTGTACACGGGATTTCCCGTGGAGAAGCTCCGTCGAGCCGCCCCTACGCCGCCCCGATTTCCACCCTGCGACACCTCCCGTCGACTTCTACGGCCGACGTCAGCATCGCACGAGTGTAACGAACACTCCATGATCGTTCTCCGCCCCTTTTTGCTTTCTGTAGCACCTAGATGGCATCGCCGGCGAGCCATCGCCACCCTCCCGCGCCCGCATCTCATCCCATCCATCCAATCTCGAGCGGACACCTCAGATTAGATCGCGGCACAAATCCGATCTAAACCGAAAGATCGCGATCCAGCGGCCGATATCTGAGGATACCGGTTCGGCCTGGTTTAATTGCTAACGAGCCCCTCAGCTTTTCTATATTCAACTCGCGCTCCTGGTCAGTTCAAAACTAATTCTAGTTAGGCCCAGAACTTTGCATGGACCCCCCTGGGCTTTCTAGAAATAGAACCCGCAGTCCAAAGTCGTCAGTTTTGCATGTCAGACCCCAGATCTATAATTTAATTACATTTAGGCCCTCGGTTTTTGTAGAAAACCCCCAGAAACTTAGTTTTTCTTGCAGAAAAGCCCCTAGATCGTGTTTTAGGCCTAGTTTTCGCGTTCTAGCTCCGTTTTAGGCGTTCTTTACATCCACGGGATCATTGTAATGCGTAGAATAGTTTTAGACTAGTTTAGTGTGCTGTTTTTATGTATTGATGTATAGTTTCTTAGTTTTTGCTATTGTTTGCATTTATGTTTATGTTGTGTATTGTTTTTGGCCATGTGTTCGTGAGTAGACGTTGATCCATATGAGGAGCCCCAGTACCAGTACCCGGAGCAGCCATCTTTAGACAAGCTTGAGCAGCAGCAGGAGCAGTACGAGGAAGGCAAGTATAACATGAACACCACCCATCACTTTTAAATACATTTTCATACTGCATTTTAATACTGTATGCCTATAAGGACTTTCCTAGCCACTTTATATCCTTTATATATATATATATATATATATATATATATATATATATATATATATATATATATATATCCTTTGGGTTGTATTTTGGTTAGTTGTGCTAGGTGCCGCGCTATAACACACATGGTCCTTTTTAATTAATTTGATTAATGGTATATGCAACTTAATTCTGAGAGTGGCCCTTTGTTTTGGCTTGAGTGGCTCAGTCTCATTAAAATATGTTTGTTAGAAATAGGGTTTAGGGGGGCAGCACGGTGCTTAGTGCTTGGTTGGCCACTCTCCATAAGGACTGGTTCATAGAGCGACAACCTGAGACAACAGCGCTACCACAAGACTAGAATGGGACGGTCTTGGCTTACTAATTAGGTCTTTTTGGTTTGGAGTAACTTACCTGCGGGGCAAAGGGTGGTAAGCTTCAATGGTCCCTGCTCCTCCGGCTTGGTCTGTGCTTGGTTTGCGCACCTGTGCTTGTACCCCCGTGAGGTGGGCCCCATCGTCGCCGATCCAACTAAGGAAGTGTGTTTGTAATGGCCTCGTAGTGAGTTTGCTAGTCATCTCACCTAAGGAAGTGTGATGAACAACTAGTGTAGCTCACGACTTGTGGGTAAAGATGTGCAACCTCTGCAGAGTGTAAAACTGGTATACTAGCCGTGCTCACGGTCATGAGCGGCCTAGATCCTCCTTTTGATTAGTGGGGTTATCTTCCTTTGACGAGGCAGGTTTCCCCGGGTGCCTTGGTTTGGCTTGGTTCTCAGTAGTATCATGATTAATTTTGATTAATTATTATGTAACTGGGTTTATGGTAATTCATCAAATTGTAGTAAATAGCTTTAATAAAATTTTGCCAAGACTTAAAAGCTAATGCAGTCAGTCAGCCAACCTAGAGCCTCATAGTTTGTGTTATACTTGTTGAGTACAAGTTGTGTACTCACTCTTCCCTACTCTACTCTTTTTCCTCTTAGGGACACTCTACTGCTGCTCAGTTCCTGCCGACGCGAGGGAGTTCGCTCAGTGCTACCAGGACTATGAGGACTTCTAGGCGTTTGTCTCCCAGTCGACGTCCCTGTGGCGCCCAGCTTCCGAGAGACTTTGTATATGTATTCTACGCTTCCTCTGTATCAGACATTTTGTCATTATTGTAATAAATAATATTCGTACTCGCTTTATTATATCTTTTACGTGATATGTGCTGTGATATACTGTTCATTATGTTGTATATACGTGTGACTTGATCCTGGCACGTATATGATTGCTCGGTTTATATCCTTTTATAAACCGGGTGTTACACTCCAGAACCTGAAGCTCGAACTGTGCAATAGCATGATCTCTCCCAGTAATAGCCTCCTGAAGCCCCTAAATCTGAGTATCTCTCAAACGAAGACCTCACTGGAAAGTCTGGGCCAAGTCTATCACCTGCTCCATGTGTCGTTGCTGAAGAATCTGATAGTGGGACTGAGCATTCATATACCTGGTCACAGCCTGAATAGTCTCCTCCACTACATCTCCAACTAAGTGCCCGAAGTGGGTGGTCCTGAAAAGCCACTCTGCGTTGCCAGCATTGACAGCTTGAAACAAACCAATAGGATACGTAGCTACTTCCTCGGGATGGTGCTCACAAAAAGTAGTGATAGCTTTGAGAGCTGCTATCTCAAAAGCATCCACAAGACGATACCCAATCACCTCAATCTCAATAGGCGGCCACTCCAAGGTGGGGTGCTGAGGAATGGTCATGGTAACTCTACTCTTCTGAACTCCATCCTCAGAAAACTGACGTCCCTTGTACTGGGGTGGGTCTGGATAGTGGAAAATACGGAGTGTATCCCACAAAATCATCGGAAAGCCCTCCCAGTATAAGCAATCAGTATGAGCACATCCCTCCTCATCCCAAAAGACATTGTGACAGTCCGCCATCTGAATAAAAAAGGATTCAAATGTGAGTAATATGATTATCTCAAGACTTCTCAAATATAACTTTGAGAAGACTGCGGAAAAAATGTGATTCTAACTCAAAAGTTTACAAGGCTTAGGAAGTAAACAAACCACAATTGGTACTGGTTCATCATTTGAGATTCTATGGAATGAAAAGATCATCAAGACATCAAGATGGAACTATGGATAAAGACATGACTCAATCTCCCTCTCTCAAACCATAAACTTTCCTAGGTTTAATCTAAGTGCTCTAATAACATGCTCCCCAAACCAAGTTTTCATTCAACTCGTTGTTTAACCACACTAAAACATATTCATGAAAACAAACTCTAGAGATTCCTTAAGAAGACTAATGTAACATTTTCCAATTCTAGTAATCAAATTAAACATCAACCAATATGCATGCACGTCCTATTCGTTCCTCACAAGATAAACAATTGCCAACTATGGTTGAGCTTACGTGGTTAGCACGGTGGCATAACAAAGATACGGCTCTCCCTATATAGCTAGTCGGTAAATTCTAACCGTTCTTAACTTATCGAATCGCGGTTAGTGTACCTGCAGAAGATTGACAGAACTTATATATATCAATTGAACCTTTCATGCCAGCACACATGAAAGCATTCCCATACATTACCGCTCACTATAGAAGTGGCAGCCATACAATTTCCGCCATATGGCCAACATTAACATACGCCACTGAGATAGCGTATTCACGAGTTCCTTTACTCCCAATATAATCGACCGAGGGTCGGTATATTGGCAGCAGCTCAAGTAGGTCACTTCTTGAGCGCAGTGTTCGGTTCTCATCGCCGATGGGAAGGTCAGACTCCCTCAGCTAACTGAGTACACTTTACTTCCAATATAGTCAACTAATAGTTGGTATATTGGGAGTACCTCAAGTAAGCCACTGCTTGAGGGCAGCGTTCGGCTCGCATCACCGACGGGAAGGTCAGACTCCCTCAGCTGACTGAGGATCCTTACCTTCTTACCTTAACGTAGATGCGTCGTTACAAAAATCAAGGGTTGCTTGTAAGTATGGTTTGACAAAAATGTAAAGTGTTGGAAGTCATATAAAATAAACCATACACAAATAGCCACCTAGTAACTCCCGTAAATTCCCTAGGACTTTACGTTTTATGCATAACCCTTAACGAATCCAACGTAGTTTTTAGAAATACCTTGTTGGTCAAATTTTATACGGAAAGCAATTTTTAAGGTTCCAACACCTCTGGTGTACGCTTGCAACTCTGATACCAGCTGTGGCAGAACCACCTGAATTATCCCGGCTCAAGTGCGCAGGCCATCACCATAAAGTCAACACCGACTCAAACGCACTTCAAACGTAACAATTCTTGGTCTGTCGGGTAACGTCCCGATACAACCACCGGTTCTCGGATCGAACAAGCATACCCCGCACGAAGGCGAGTTCAGAGATATTACAACCACATATTTTACAACACAAGCTCAGTAGTGATTACAAACCAGTTCAAAACATTATTACAGAACCAAACTTAGTAAAACAGTTATACAAACCATAACATTAAGTTTAGAGTTTGAAAAGTAGTGGAAAAAGAACACGACGGCTACAACACGTCGCAAAAGTATACCAAGCTAGCCGAAGCAAGGTATCACTCGTCAGGCTCATTGCCGGCCGAAGACGGATCCCACTCTATGGACCAGCCAGGAGGCAAAGAGCAGGGCCAAGACAAACTAACGAGCTGGTCCTCAAAACTCATACCTGAAAAAGGGTTTCAACAGCAAGGCTGAGTATTCTAATACTCAGCAAGACTTAACCGTCAACGGGTATACATAGCCCACCTAACTAGACTATGCAGGGTTCTGTGAGGCTTTGGTTTTCCTTTTGCTGAAAAGCAATAAAGAGTAGGTCCTTACTTTCAAATTTTAGCTTCCAAGATTCTAGTTGATTAACCATTCTGTGTAAGCAACTACTATTCAACCATGGTAGAACTTTAAGCAAACATCAAGATTGATCATAATAATGTTGCTCTTATTACTCTGTGTGGCAAAGAGATCAAGTAGTCCCAAACTGTGGGAAGCAGACGATTCGAATCGAATTTGTTAACCTGGCTAGGCAGACCTAACACACACGTTTGGAACACCGTCGGGTCGTTCCCAGACAACCGTTTACCTTTCTTTCCGGCTTGTGGATAGGGTCACTCTCCCCGACTACAGGGTACCAAGGTCCGACCTTGTCCCTTGTAGCCGCAGTGTTGCACAACATAAACAAAATAAAACCTATCCCTAAGAGAGAGTGGCAGGTATATCCACTCCCCGGTCCAATCGGCTACTAGGCTTACCGCGTACCATATTTACAGCATGTGGCTAGTACGTTCAAAAACTTAACCAGCACTACCACACACCGCGACCTTAGCAAGTTCATCAACATAGACGGGGTCTCATACAAGGTCATGATATCTAACACGACCCCGTCCGTCGTCCTTATATTGATAGCAGAAAGTAAACACGCAATTCCTATATAGCTCGCGAGTGACAGGCAATCACTCGACTTTTACCGGTCATATAAGCTGAGCAATTATTCGAACTCAGGTCTAGTGTTCAGTACATAGGTTCCTAGGATCATGCATCTAGGGTTTCAATTCAAATCCTAAGAACTGTAAATGCACAAGCAAGTAAAACAATAGATGATAATAATTTGAAATATAGGTTATGTCCGGGGCTTGCCTTCTCGGTAGTCGCTAGCTAGGTTAGCCTTGGGCTCTTCTGGACTTTGGTCCGGGTCTTCAGTCAGTATGGCGGTGTTCACTTGAGCTTCATGATCACCTCCTTCGGACTCCGGGATCAGCTCATATGTTCCATCTGATAGAGAAGTCATATCTATATGTAATGCAATAGATGAAATTACAAACACGCTCATTTCATGGTAAAGTTGTAGTCTACAAATAGCAACACAACTTAGTATATGGGCAATCGTTTATAGAGTACATAACTAACTTTTCTAACTACACAAGGCATCATGATCAACAGCACAAAAGAAGCTCACTCACTTAATAAACAAGTGGTAGTTGTTTCCTATAACAAGTAAAACATGGTTTGCTAATAAATCAACCATTCAGCACACATTCAGTAGTAAAATCAGCAAAAATTACATCAAACAGAAGGTAAACAGAGTGATCTACCCTGCAAAGTTCATACCAAAACATGCAGCCATTTAATCAGAACAAATCATTTATTCAGACAACTCCTAGAACAAGATTGAATTATACAGGTTAGACCAGAGCAACCTAGAAGCTAGAAATTTAACAAGAGGTTGACACCGAGCTATCTTAACTACTGTAATTTTTTCAAGATTTAATCTACATAGAATTGATTCTGAGAAAATGAACAAAACTGACAGTAAACTAACTTGTTAAGTTTGCTCGGTGTCGTAAATTTTTCAAGATTTAATCTACACAGAATTGATTCATTTGTAAACAAAACTGACAGTAAATTTTCTTGATAGTTAAAATAAACAAAACTGACAGCAAACTAACAAGATTCTGAGAAGATTTATTTGATTCATTTCAAGATTCATTTTTCAAGGTTGACTACAAATGACTACAAATGGAATCTGAGCACTCATATTTTACAGAAGCTACAAATGAATCTTGTTAATTTGCTGTCAGTTTTGTTTATTTTCTCAGAATCAATTCTATGTAGATTAAATCTTGAAAAATTTACAGTAGTTAAGTTTGCTCGGTGTCAACCTCTTGTTAAATTTCTAGCTTCTAGGTTGCTCTGGTCTAACCTGTATAATTCAATCTTGTTCTAGGAGTTGTCTAAATAAATGATTTGTTCTGATTAAATGGTTGCATGTTTTGGTATGAACTTTGTAGGGTAGATCACTCTATTTACCTTCTGTTTGATGTAATTTTTGCTGATTTTACTACTGAATGTGTGCTGAATGGTTGATTTATTAGCAAACCATGTTTTACTTGTTATAGGAAACAACTACCACTTGTTTATGAAGTGAGTGAGCTTCTTTTGTGCTGTTGATCATGATGCCTTGTGTAGTTAGAAAAGTTAGTTATCTACTATATAAACGATTGCCCATATACTAAGTTGTGTTGCTATTTGTAGACTACAACTTTACCATGAAATGAGCGAGTTTGTAATTTCGTCTATTGCATTACATATAGATACGACTACTCTATCGGACGGAACATACGAGCTGATCCCGGAGTCCGAAGGAGGTGATCATGAAGCTCAAGTGAACGCCGCCGTACTGACTGAAGACCCGGACCAAAGTCCGGAAGAGCCCAAGGCTAACCTAGCTAGCGACTACCGAGAAGGAAAGCCCCAGACATAACCTATATTTCAAATTATTATCATCTATTGTTTAATTTACTTGTGCATTTACAGTTCTTAGGATTTGAATTGAAACCCTAGATGCATGATCCTAGGAACCTATGTACTGAATACTAGACCTGAGTTCGAATAATTGCTCAGCTTATAGGACCGGTAAAAGTCGAGTGATTGCCTATCACTCGCGAGCTCTATAGGAATTGCGTGTTTACTTTCTGCTATCAATATAAGGACGACGGACGGGGTCGTGTTCGATATCATGACCTTGTATGAGACCCCGTCTGTGTTGATGAACTTGCTAAGGTCGCGGTGTGTGGTAGTGCTGGTTAAGTTTTTGAACGTACTAGCCACATGCCGTAAATATGGTACGCGGTAAGCCTAGTAGCCGATTGGACCGGGGAGTGGATATACCTGTCACTCTCTCTTAGGGATAGGTTTTATTTTGTTTATGTTGTGCAACACTACGGCTACAAGGGATAAGGTTGGACCTTGGTGCCCTGTAGTCGGGGAGAGTGACCCTATCCACAAGCCGGAAAGAAAGGTAAACGGTTGTTTGGGAACGACCCGACGGTGTTTCAAACGTGTGTGTTAGGTCTGCCTGACCAGGTTAACAAATTCGATTTGAATCATCTGCTTCCCATAGTTTGGGACTAATTGATCTCTTTGCCACACAGAGTAATAAGAGCAACATTATTATGATCAATCTTGATGTTTGCTTAAAGTTCTACCATGGTTGAATAGTAGTTGCTTACACAGAATGGTTAATCAACTAGAATCTTGGAAGCTAAAATTTGAAAGTAAGGACCTACTCTTTATTGCTTTTCAGCAAAAGGAAAACCAGAGCCGCACAGAACCCTGCATAGTCTAGTTAGGTGGGCTATGTATACCCGTTGATGGTTAAGTCTTGCTGAGTATTAGAATACTCAGCCTTGCTGTTGAAACCCTTTTTCAGGTATGAGTTTTGAGGACCAGCTCGCTAGTTTGTCTTGGCCCTGCTTTTTGCCTCCTGGCTGGTCCATAGAGTGGGATCCGTCTTCGGCCGGCAATGACCCTGACGAGTGATACCTTGCTTGAGCTAGCTTGGTATACTTTTGCGACGTGTTGTAGCCGTTGTGTTCTTTTTCCGCTGCTTTTCAAACTATGAACTTAAAGTTATGGTTTGTATAACTGTTTTACTAAGTTTGGTTCTGTAATAATGTTTTGAACTGGTTTGTAATTACTACTGAGCTTGTGTTGTAAAATATGTGGTTGTAATATCTCTGGACTCGCCTTCGTGCGGGGTATGCTTGTTCGATCCGAGAACCGGTGGTTGTATCGGGACGTTACCCGACAGACCAAGAATTGTTCCGTTTGAAGTGCGTTTGAGTCGGTGTTGGCTTTATGGTGATGGCCTGCGCACTTGAGCCGGGATAATTCAGGTGGTTCTGCCATAGTAAAGATTGATACACATCCAAACAAACAAACTTTACTACTTGCAATTTACTTTCTCGTCGGTGACTTCGCCACCCTTTTTTTTCTGCGAGTTCTTTCAAGCTGATCAAGGACGCCTCACATTCGAGCAACTTGGTTTACTGGTAAGTCTTCGTTTACTGAGTAAATCTGAGCTTTAGCTTCAGGGCGCATCGCTGTGGCTTCGTTCAGATCTATTCAAAATTTACCGAATTTATCTAAGCTTTGATCTCGGACGCATTGCTATTTTCTTGTTTAGATCTATTCACAAACTACTCGGCTTAGTGATCTGTCTAATTGGCTGTAAGCTCCTTGTTTATCACAATAAACCTTGTAAAGCTGATTAGATCGGTTGCAAGCTTAGCTTTGTTCAGATCCACACATTCGTGGGTTTGTACGTTGTTACCTGGCACGTGTCGGCTCGAGATCTAGCCATCTAGTTGCATACCGGTATCGGCAGCTCTTTGCGGATTCCCTGTAGATCGCCTTTATTACACATTTTTTATACCCGATCTGCTGTCGTTTTCTGTATCGGCAGAGCCTTGGCGATACGCTGCATAAGAGTGATTTGGAAATCCAGCCGATACACTCTTGAATTTGACTGTTTGCTGTTTCCTTGTCAATTTACAGGTCGAATTGACTAGCACGCCTTGTTTTGAATCAAGTGCAGTCCGAGCTTGGCGTACGGGGCTCTCGGGTTTGGTGTGTGATCGTTTCGCGTCAACACGGGGTAACTTTGGCTTGGCATTACTAGCATGTGATTAAGAAGATACCCATTCTACATATATAAGCATTGCCTTGGCAGGACTAGCATGTGATTAAAAAGATACCTATTCTGCATACACCCTCTTCTTTTCTAGATCCGTCCACTGAACCTGCGTGTGCGAAAGGACCTCTAGCATAGTAGTTAGAGCACTTATGTTCTAGGTTCGTCTTCTTATGTCTATGCATTAAAATATGCTTGGTTTAAATAAATTTATATAAAAATAGGGGTCTCCTCAACTGACTTCCGTAAAAAGAAACAAAATCTCTATTACATTGTGATTGACCCCTCAAGTTTTAACATAAATGAAATATAGGACTCTATTCACTTATGACATATGGGAGCCTATTCATTTATGGGATGTGGGGCCCTATTCAATCATGACAGTGAGACCTTTTCATCACTGGATGTGCCGTTCAAGAAAAAAAAACACCACACATTTTCATCCATATGAACAGAACCAGCAGATAAACAATACACCCAGCCCAATCAAGATATTTTTCCATTAGAACATTCATACCAAAAGTACTTGCCCTGTTTGAAGATAAAAAGCATAATATATATTACTACCCAACATCGATGTTATCTGCAAAACGACGCTTCACCATCTCGAGGCGCTTTGTCAATGACCTGTATGACACAATAAAAATGAATTAATTAGCTGTTGCGCTTATAAGATAGCAACTGACTTCAATTTATATCAAAAAACTAGGTCAGATACATATAGAATGTAATGATACTATTGCATGCTTCTCACAATATTGAGCACACACCTCCAAAAATGTGGCACACAGTGAGTGCTAGCATGCATGCAACCAGAAGATCAGCATGCTCAGTAAGCATCCCTATGGGATGAACCTATTTATAAGTGGCCAGTACATAGCTGGCCATAGAAAACAATTCTGTGGTAGCATACACATTCCACGTTGAAGCCATTGTCACTCAAAACATCAAGCAAATCATTGTTCCATGTAAATTTTCAGAAATCAAAATTTCAATTTCCTAAATGTAGAAGCTAATCTGTCACGGACAGACTTATGGGCCGGCGAGATACAGTAGCCGGCCCAGTACTGTAGCATCATGTCTACTGTTGCGGCGCGGCTACTGTAGCACGCCTAGGGTTAGTAGTCTATTTAAGGAGAGATTAGGGAGTCATCAAGGATAGGCGGAGAATAGATTAGATCTAGTACCTATTATCCCTGCCCTTGGAGTGCGGCCGCCGCCGTTGCGAGGCCGCGCTCCTTGGGTCCAGGGCCATCCCGATCCAGATCCATAACATAATCTCACAAGCTTTTCCATACAACTTAATTAGCATCTGTTTTTACAAGACTGCTCAGATGCATCTCCAAATTAATGATTTGGATTTTTTGTGTTGAAAAATTTGGAAACAACCAAAATTTGGAATATGTTTTTAAAAGCCTTGAGAACTGCATCTTATAAAAAGAATAGTCAATGTAAAGTAGAGAATGTTCGCAGTTTTGGAAATTTCTCAAAAGGTTTATCATTCAACAGATCTATATAGGTGGTCAACAATAAAACACCAAAAACTGAGAAAAATACTAGGAAAATTCACATGGTATTTTTGAAGAAAACAAGTTTCGCATAGCAGAAGGCAATTAATAATATGTTGATGAGACAGTTGGTAAAGTGGTGCCGTGCTAGCAATGGCATTACCTTTGACCTGCAAAGAAAACATTTTTACTTCTTTAGTTCTATGGCAATAAAAATAACCTAGAATAATTAGAATGATGGATTAAAGATATTACTAGGACACTTGGCCATGGAATAGAAGAATAAAGTGCATCAGACATCTTCATCATCTCCCCATATTTGTGAAACAGTGGAGCATCCCTTTGCAATACCTCTCTTAGAAACACCTTACAACACTGTGTTCCAAGTGCAATGCCCCCTACTATTGTAGATGGAGAACTGTGTTCAAGAATAGCTTTGCCTACTGGAGTACGCGGTCGTTCTAGAGAAATCAACACAACCTCTTTGCCACCCTAAACAGAAGGAAATATGAAAAGCATATAAGACCACTAAGGTACAGGTATACAGCTACATTTGTACAAATCTTTGGTGCTAAACAACATAAGCTTCATTTCTTCTATCTATACAGAAGTAAGCAAGCATGTTGCAAGTTCAGTAATGTAAATATTCCCAAAAAAGCACTGATATAACAAATACAAAGGAAGCTAACCACATTGCGTTGATTCTGACTTTCTACATCAATCTTCCTTGTCCTACCATGAAGCGTATTAAATGGTGGATTTATTTGCAGTTTTTGTGTACAAATGAGGAAACAGATGTCAAATTTTATGGGTTAAAGGTAGACGACATATCCAGTGGAAACAGTTTCTTTGGTAAATAGCTAACCAACTGTTTTGGTTCAAATTTGCAAAAAGAAAAGGAGAATGAAGGGATAACCTACAAAGTATTGTGTCACCCTTCTAGAAGTTTTCAAGTTTAGACTAAAACATGAGTTTGTATAAACTAAAGGTGGATGTTCCCAAAGTGTTTCTGTTATATATATCTAAATAGCAAAGCAACAAAAGGGGAAGATACCAGATTGTCGCACGGGACATTGCTGGGAAGGACACCATCATATTTATATTTAGATGTAACCTCCTTATTCTTTCCATGAGGCAAGCCATTTGGTACCTTTATCTTCTTTTGTATCATCTACAATAACATAAACTTGATATGATACAAAAAAAAAGTGTTGTGAAGGAATGCAGTACAAAACAAATCAACAAAGGAGGGCAATCACATTGCACGAAATCTGATTTTCAGCTACAACTGACTGAAGGCCACTTTCTGCATTTTCACATCTTATAGCCTACAAACAAAAGGGGGGGGGGGGAGGGGGGGGGGGGGTAAGTAGTGACAGAAATTTTTCATTCATCGTATGCATGCATGTATATGTATATCAAATGTAAGCAAATAACTTCACTGATGAATGATCTCTACATTATTTTGAGAAGCAATGAAAAGTTGTCTCATTTCCGCTAATTCATGCTCCACTCGTTCCAGTCGTCCTTGAGCACAAATATCCTCACCATCCTTTTTCTCCAACCTTGGCTTTTCCGATTGAAGCTTAGTGGATTGATATAGAAATATTGTGGGTGTTTCCATGTTTTTTATCCTTGCCTACATATTAGTATCAAGTTATATTCATTAGCTCCAAGTTTTGATTGTAATATACCAAAAACAGATTATAAAACGCTAATCATTTATTATGTTCCTTGCTTACCATAAATTTAATAAATCAACTAAAAAGAGCTAAACTCAATAAAAATATACAGTGATAGTATTGATTACAAGGAGATGGTAATCTTAATATTTTCTAGCACCAACACTCCTGTAATGTAGTGGTAAGCTTCCCAGATGAGGAAGACACTGACCAGGGTTCAAATCCTAGTGGCAGCAAAAAAAAAAAGAAACCCTCGCTAGCAAGCCGAAAAATAGTAGCAGGGCGCCGGCTAGTGGCACATGTGGTTGGTTTGGGCCCTCCTACTGGGGAGTAGTTACAGTGGTCACTAGCCCAGTGGGTCATGGTCTGCCCATGTTACAGTGCGGCCCTATAGGGTGAAGCCAGGGTTTGGGGTTTTTCTTAGCCGGTTTCGCTGAGATTTCTTCTTAGTGCAATGTGATGGGGGCTGCCCCCCCCCCCTGCGCGGGTTATTTTCTAGCCATAGTCTAGGCTCCAATTCTTTAAGAAGCATCTTAGATCTTATCGTTGACATGTATATACATGTCAACCCATTTTTGGCAGAAGCAACCTACATTAAATACTGTCATGGGTGTTGGGCCCAGGATGGCCCAGCCGGGGCTGGTGTGAACAGTACCCGCGGTACTGTAGCGCACATCTAGTTTAGGAAAGATTAGATTATATTGGTTTGTTATTTAGAGATTGGTTTCTTAAGGGTCAAGTCAGCCCATCTATATAAGGATGGGATTTTATCTATTTTAACCAAGCAATGAAAATATCAGTTATCCTCTATCTAGGGTTAAGTCCTGCCTCTTGAGGCGCGGCACCGCCACCACGGCGTCGAAGCCGCGCCCTAGAGGTCTAGGGCCATCCTGATCTAGATCCATAACAATTGGTATCAGTTAGCTCTGGTTTCGATCTGATTCCATGGCTTCTGCTGCCGGTGATCCATCGGAGGATTTGTGCGCCAACATGCTGGAAGGCTGCGCAAAGCTCAAAGCCTTACTCCTGAAGTTGAAGGAGAACTTGCGGCGAGACATGGCGGCATTGCGGCTTCAAGCAGCAGCACGCGGACTCTTGGCCAGGCGACAGGCACGGGCAGCACTGGCATTGCCACTTTCCGCGGCGGCGGCACAGCAGCAGCTTCAAGGCAGCGTCTCCGTGGATCAGCTTGCTTGTCACGAGGCCCTAGTTGTTGCTGATCCAGCCCCTGCTCGACTCTATAGCCGGTTGAGAACCGCGCTGCCGCAGTTGCCGGTTCGTACCCCACATGGCGTCTCCATGAACTGGTTTGGCCGCAACGTCATCATCCCCACTGCTTCCGCTATGGCCTCGATGCAAGTTGTGCCATGTGCAGCGATGTTAGTAGATGGCTGTCATGCAAGCACGTGTTTGTGGAAAGGGATCTACAGGCCCGTGTGTTTCCCTTGGGAACCAGGAGGGGTGGTTGCTGCATTCAAGAGTATGCTTCAGCTCGAGGACGAGCTGCTCAAAAAAGGAGGGAGTAATGTCATGGGTGTTGGGCCCAGGATGGCCCAGCCGGGGCTGGTGTGAACAGTACCCGTGGTACTGTAGCGCACATCTAGTTTAGGAAAGATTAGATTAGATTGGTTTGTTATTTAGAGATTGGTTTCTTAAGGGTCAAGTCAAGCCCATCTATATAAGGATGGGATTGTATCTATTTTAACCAAGCAATGAAAATATCAGTTATCCTCTATCTAGGGTTAAGTCCTGCCTCTTGAGGCGCGGCACCGCCACCACGGCGTCGAAGCCGCGCCCTAGAGGTCTAGGGCCATCCTGATCTAGATCCATAACAATTGGTATCAGTTAGCTCTGGTTTCGATCTGATTCCATGGCTTCTGCTGCCGGTGATCCATCGGAGGATTTGTGCGCCAACATGCTGGAAGGCTGCGCAAAGCTCAAAGCCTTACTCCTGAAGTTAAAGGCGAGCTTGCTACGCGACAAGGCGGCGGTGCGGGCTACAGGCTGCGGCGCGTGGATTCCTCGCACGGCAGTGGGCGCGCCTTCTACGCGGGAGCAAGCGAACAGATTGTACATGTCTCCATCCGTTGGAGGTGGCCGCGCCGCTCCATCAAATTGGAACGCCGGTGGCCGTTGTTCCACGCAAAGACAACATTGCTGGAGGACTCGTGCTTGCGGTGCGGCACATCATTCTGCGCAGAAGGGCAATCACGGGAGGAGCCGCTCTGACAACCATCCGCACGAAGCCGCCAGTCGTCTTTCTGCTCCACGTTAGTAGATTCGTATGTTCTTGGTCTTGGCTCTGGATGGCTGCAGGCAAGTTTGGTGGTTTTCCATGGGATCCAGGAGAAACAAGCATCACGCCACCCCCACAGATAATGGCTTTTGGTTTATTCATTGTTTTAGTTGTCAATAAAATACTCAGTCGAGATGTAAAAGGCTGAGTATTGTGTCTTGGTTGGTTAGTTGAGTCGAGTCACTGTGACCGCCCAATCTGCAGCTCGAGGATGAGCTGCTTAAAAAGGAGGGGTGAAACGTCACGGACAGACTTATGGGCCGGCGGGCTACAGTAGCCGGCCCAGTACTGTAGCATCATGTCTACTGTTGCGGCGCGGCTACTGTAGCACGCCTAGGGTTAGTAGTCTATTTAAGGAGAGATTAGGGAGTCATCAAGGATAGGCGGAGAATAGATTAGATCTAGTACCTATTATCCCTGCCCTTGGAGTGCGGCCGCCGCCGTTGCGAGGCCGCGCTCCTTGGGTCCAGGGCCATCCCGATCCAGATCCATAACAAATACATTATCTGAAAGGCTACAAATAAACTAGTAGGTTATTAAAACTAGTTCATCAATCGAGTTACTACTGCAACATTTTGTCAAGCTCGCATATGAATGATAGCGGAGTAAATTTACACTGCATAAGAAGGCAAATTACAAACTCGGTATATAAATTTGGGTGCACATGAAGGAAGTAAGTGTTGTTAGAAATCATGTATTCTATGCAGCAAGCATGAAATGCAATATGCGGGAATCCATCTGGTTGTAGAGCAAATGCACAACCGAAATAAGAAGCTTTGACATGTTATTTCTGTTTTAATGCCAAAGGGTGCTTAGCCTAGCAGTTAAGACACTCGAGCGGCACTCCACAGGTCCTGAGTTCGAATCCCCGTGGGAGCGAATTTCAGGCTGTGGTTAAAAAAATCCTCTCGCCGGTCCCGTGTGCCAAAGCACTGGTTAAGAGCCGGCCCAGGTCGGCCTGAGGACCGTGTATGGCCCAGGCAATTCCCAGGGGTTACGATTCCCAGTGTCAGAGCGGGGCTGGGGTTCGGGGATTTTCTCGGTCGGGGAAGCCGAGGCTTCTTCTTAACTTAATACCGGTGGGGCGGTCTTTCCCCACCCGGCCGAGTTTTTTTATTTCTGTTCTAATGGATTTTAAACCTTCTTTCAAAAAAAATATTCATATTTTCGTGTGTCCAATCCATCATACTACTAGCAAAGTTGCACTTTCCCAAAATAGCACTTTAGCCTGTGAATGGGATTTGAGACCAAGCCTCACCTGTTGTTGAAATATCCTAATGTTATATATTCTGGCAACATAGGGTCTCACTATCAGTAATAAAAGAAATTAGTACCCAAAAGAAAGTATGAGAATATGTGCCCCTGGACCTTTTGGAATTGGAGGAGTGATATAAGTACATAACACAAACATTTTTTTCACGAACATGCAGGAGAGCTACATATCTTTGTATTAATAGAGAGGAAAAGACCAACCTATAGAGACATTTCACACCCAATAAGGGGGTGGATTTCATATATAAAGCCAATAATGTTGAGTATACATGGAAGGTTATATCACCTATAACACAGCTATAAACACAACTAGAATCAAGGGTTATAATTCCTAATACCCACCTAGAGTCACAGCGAGAGGATCGCGAACGCAAAGACTGGCCCTAAAGTTAGTTAACAGTTGTACAGGAAGCCATTTGGTCATGATGTCCACGTACTGATGTGACGAAGGAATGTGAAGGACACGGACATTCCCCATGGTGATCTTCTCGCGCAAGAATTGGATGTCGATCTAAATATGCTTCGTGTGCCTTTGATTGACAGGGTCAGCGATCATGTAGATGATGCTAACGTTATCGCAGTATACAACGGTCGCTATGGAGAGAGGAGCACGAGTTCTTGGAGCAGCAGGTGGAGCCAACAACACTCCGCGACGGCGCGGTACTCGGCCTCTGTGCTGGAACAGGAGATGATGGTCTGGTGTTTGGATGACCAAGATACCAGATGATGTCGAGAGTGTGGGAAGCTAGCCCAGTCTGCGTTGGACTAAGCGGTCAGCGTCAATGTGAGCTCGGTGCTGATGTGGAGTCTAGAAGAGAGTGTGCCCTTCACATAGAGGTGGATGTGCTTGATCAGCACAAGGTGAGGCTCGCGGGGATCATGAATGAAGAGGCACACCTGCTGGATGGCATATGCTAAACTGGGCCTAGTAAGCATTAGGTACTAGACCGGGCCGAGTGAGCATCAGGTAATAGACCGGGCCGAGTGAGCATCAAGTACTGAAGTTTTCTAGCGAGACTCCTGGATGGATCGGAAACAACGGAGCCGACAATAGCGCAAAGCTTGGCCCGAGTGTCAATAGGTTTCAAGGGCGTACTTTCACTAGGACAAGAGTAGCCTTTGGAGGAGTGCGTGACGGCAATGCCGAGGAAGTGGTGAAGGTCGTCAAGGTCCATCAAGATGAACTCGGAGTGAAGACGTGTGATAATGCGTTGGAGAAGGTTTGCCGAGGGTGCGGTGAGGATGATGTCATCTACGTCGAGCAGCAGGTAGGCAACATGGTCACCCTCGATGTTTAGAGGTGTCTAAGGTCGATGCATTGAAGCCGAGGTGGCAAACCACTGGTACCATGCTCAGGGTGCCTGCTTCAGACCATAGAGTGATCGCGGCAGCAGTGAAACATGGTCAGGTGCAATAGGGTCGACAAAGCCAGGAGGCTGCTGGCAATAGACAGTCTCGTCAAGGTGTCCATGAAAAAATGTGTTCTTCATATCCAGCTGGTGAATGGGCTAGGCTCAGGAGGCGACGATGATGAGGATGACTCAAATCATCTCTGGCTTGATGATGCGACTAAGGGTCTGATCGTGTTCGATGTCGTGGCGCTGGTAGAAGCCACAGATCACCCAGCGTGCTTTGTGTCGGGCAAGAGTACCATCAGTACTACACTATTTGAAGATCCACTTGCCTATCACAATGTTAGCCCCAAGGGGGCAAGGGATGAGGTGCCATGTGTCATTTTCGACAAGAGCTTGAAACTCCTCAACCATGGCAGTGCGCCAATTTGGGTCGCCTAACCCGCCATGGTAGTTCGTCGGTATCGACGAAGTAGCTATCGTGGAGGCCGAGAGGTTCAGGATATGTGCCTGATGAGTAGTTGCATGAAGGGACTTTGGATAAGCATATTTTGAGATTATCTGCCTCAGGAGATTACACTGCCAAATTTGCATACAATACCCAATTTGAGGACGCCATCGGCTTCACTCCCTATGAACACATCTAGAAGTCTTGGGCACCTCCTAAATGTTGTTTCTTTATGTGGCTGGATGCTCACAACTGATACTAGACAGCAGACTGGCTCGCTCGGCGACACCTTCCTCACCCGGACCGATGTGCTTATGTGATCAGGAGAGTATTCAACACCTTCTCATAAGTTGTGTGTTTACAAGACAATTCTGGTTTGAACTCCTGCAAAGCGGCCTTGCACTGCTTGCCCCACAGGTTGACTCTTCTTTTGATGCATGGTGGGACAAGGCGGCTTTGATAGTTAGCGGTGATGTGCAAAAGGGTCTAAATTCCCTTATAACCCTTGATGCTTGGACCATCTGAAAACTTGGAAATGATTGTGTGTTCCATGGAGATGCCCCTAGCATACCTGCGGCACTATCTCTCGTCATAGAGGAAGCCCATTTGTGGAGTCTAGCTGGTACACAGCTAGTGGTGCTGTTGTTTAATGGGCTTTTGTCGTCAAGTTTTGCCATGACAGGCATAGGTGATTAAGTTCCTACAGGTTTAGTGGGTGTGTGCGTGTGTTTGGGTCTATGCAAGACTCCTCTTCGATTAATACAATAATACGCAGCTCTACTGCATGTTTGAGAAAAAAAAGTACATGATAAATTAAAAAATCACTTGTAAAAGGTAAACAAACAAGACCCCATTAAGGGTAACACAAATCTAACATTCATCTGTTAGCATAGAATTTTTCTTATCGCCTCAAAAAATGTGTATTTTTTATTTCAAGATGAGCAGGAAAAAGATCCAATACAAATGGCAGCTAACAAGACAAAAGGGGTGACAAATACTATTGACGAGTTTCAGTTTATTTTGCTGAGGTTGACATCACAAATTTCGGGTCTTTGCCAAATTTGGTACCTTCAAAGAAGGAAGTTTGTTAGTTAACTTTAATCTCACTTGAACAGTTCTTTCCCCAATCGGCATCCTCAGTTTAGATTCTGGAACATTTTGCTGAAAATATTTCCTTTTTCTAAACAGAATTTTCCACATTGTACTAATTGTGCTAAAGTGGACAATCAGTGCCTTGAAAAGGGTGGTCATCATAATGTGGGAAATAACAGGGCAGCATTTTGAGAATAGCGAAGCACCCCATATTTTACAGTGTCCAAGGCAAACTAATTGCACGCGATGATTGTAACTGCACAAAAAGATTTGCTATATTCTTTTCACTATCAAATAGCCATAGTTTACAGTCAAGTAGTACTTTGAGATTGCCTAGTCATGTAAATTAATCCTTGGAAGCTGGAGGATGGTCACTTATAACTAACAACCTACGTCTTCTGTGAACCAGACAAGAAAACGTGCAACTTTATGAAGTCAATTCTTAGCCAAGGACTAGAATTCTTGAGATCAGCATAGCACAGTAATTATTGGCTGCCGTACTTGTTAACTTTCATTCATTTTATTCAAATGGTGCCCCAGTTCCATCACAACATTTTTTTTAATGTGGACCATCGGTGCCATAAAAGGATCTTGATCATCCTTTGTACATGAAGGTGAAACATGTCTAAAAGTAGTTAAATATCATGGCGGGCACAAAATCCACAACCTTTCACTGATGATAAATAACATGGAGGCAACCTGGTCAAGTAAACTAATCATTGGAAACACAAGCACAATCACCTAGAACGTACTCCATCAAAGAATTAACCCGAAGAGGAAAAAGCTTTCACTTTTCAACCAGAATCATTAAACAAATTCAGACCAGAAATCTTGGAACCTAAGCACAACAAAGCAATTAAAAAGGAAATCCTAGCCCTTCCCAAGCTTTAATATATAATTAATTAATGGCAAGAAGGGTGTACTGTATTTACCGATTCCGTGATGGCCTTGACGAGCTGCTTCCTCGCCTTCATGATCTTCTTGTTCAGTGCCTGGGCCTTGTTGTCTTCGATGCTGGGGAGGAGTTTCTGGAGGATCGGCGGATCCACGAGGACCATAGACTCATCAACAAGGTACGGGTACTGCTCACGCATCTCTGCCAAAGTCCTGGGCTTGGACTCGTCCTTGGCTGGCTCGCCGGCGCTCTTCGCCTGGGTGGCATCCTTGCTGTCCTTGGTGGCTTCGGTGGTCCGTGGTTTCAGCGGGGAGCCTCCCCTGATGCTTTTTGCCTGAGCGACCGGTGGTTTGGGCGGGGAGTCGTCGGCCCACACGTCCCTGGAGAGGAAATAAATGTGACGCTCGTGTTCATCTACCGGTGGTTCGGCCTTCTTGGCGTGGCGATGGTAGCGGCGCATGAGGCTGCGCTGCTTCTTGTTTACATCAGCCGACGCCCTTCATTTCGAGGCGGCCGTCGAGCGCCGCGAGGAGCTCGACGGCTGTTGGGAAGTCGCCGCCGTGGGCGCGGCGGTGCGCGGCGATGGCCTCCAGGAAGCGGATCTCGTCGCGGGGGGGCCACGTACACTGGAACACCCGCTTGGGCGGCTTCGCCTCGGGCGGATGCGGCGGCGGCGTCTTTCTCTTCTTTTGCTCGGGCGGCGCCTCGGGGCACTTGGACGCCAGCGCCGCCAGAGGCCTCGGCGGCTCCTTGCCGCGGGTCGACGAGGGCGCCATGGCGAGACTCTTGGCGGGAATCGTGTGGCCTGCGCACGGGATCTCTGCCGTTCTTTTTTTTCAGGGCATCAGCGGTGGCGGCGGCCTCTTGTAGGGTTGGGTTCGGAAATGAAGCGTGGGGGTGGGCATGGCTGGAAGGAGCGTGCGGTGGATTGATTTTTGAGCAAGCCCCAAACCCGAAAATAAATCGATCAGGAAACGAAGCGTATAAAATGCAACCGAAAGGAGGAAAAAAACCAGTCAAATCACGTATTGTTTGTATATCACCGAACAGCAGTACATTGCAAGATCGGAACCTAATCAAATCTGAGCAACAAATCGTCCAATCATGATTGTTTCTGATTTTGATAAAGTGAATACTATATTTTATCTACATAAAATTGGCCATGAATTTCTCTCTTACTCCCTCCGTCCCGTAAACATTGTTGGGTAAAAGCATCTCCAACAGTTTCCAATCTCTCTTCCCCATCCTCGCTTTATTTGAAAAAAAAAACACTCTCCAATAATTCCCATCCGAGCATCTCCAAGAGTTTGGCGAATTCAACTTGGTAAATCTTGTGATTTGCCAACTCCCAAAACTATATGCCAAATAAAAACAAAGCACATCTCCAATAATTTGCTATTTTAGACTTGGCAAAATGAGAAAAAAGGCCCAAAAGAAATTGTTGCCGGCCTTTTCATGTCCAAGAGCTACACGGGCCACAAGAAATTGTTGTCCTTTGGTGAGTTACACGGCTCACAGAAAATTGTTGTCGCTTGGTAACCTGTTTCACGTGCCAATTCACGGCCTGCTCCCGGCCGCTGCCGTGGATTCGTGTTCTGTTGGCGTGATCTCCCTGCCGGCGTGATTCACGCGGGAGAAGAAGCCTGCGCCAAGAGTTGCTGAGAGGTCGGAGAGAGGGATGCCAATTGTTTCCGCGCGCATATTTGCCAATCCAACGCCAAGAATTTGCTAAGTTCTCAAAAATGTCAAGTTGGTTGCCAAATTATTAGAGAGTATTTTTTTCCATTTGCCGAAAAAAGAAAGATGCCAAGATGGAATGCCAAACTTTTGGAGATGCTCAACTCCTCATCTACTAATAATTAGTAAATTAGTCTTCCTCGTGCGTAAAAAAATACGCACGCCACCATCGCCCTCAATCGCGCCTCCGCCGCGCGGTCGTCTTCCCCGCGCTGCGACTGCAGGCCCTCGCCTGCGCCCAGACGCGCCGCCTCACCGAGCTCCGCTCTTCCTCCCGCATGGCCAAATGCTACTCCGATTGCGCCCCGATTCCGCGTCAGCGTCCGTCGCGAAGAACGCCGCTGCAATTCCACGCCTCCCTGTGCGCGATCAGGTGGCAGCTCGCGTCCTTCGTGCTCCACTGCTCCAGGTCCTACGCGTCCCCTCTCCTCGAGCCCAAGAACCTGCGCGATGAGTTCTTGGCCGTGCCGGCGGCGCTGGAGCTGGCGCCGCTGCCGGACGCCGCCCCGAAGCTCTACACATCCAACAGTTCATCCGGGGTCTCTGCAGCGACCCGCAGACCGAGCAGCTCGCCTTTGAGTGCTACCGGAGGGCGCTACTGCAGTCGGGGTTCCTGCTGGAGAAGAATACGACCAACACGCTGACCGTGCAGCTGCTCGGGGCCAAGCAGTAGTGGGGCTCGCTGGAGCTGCTGGTCCAGGACTTGGGTGCAACAGGTAAGCACGCTGCCCCGCGCGTCCATGGCAGCGATGAGGTCGCCACATGCCATCGTCCTCAAACAAAACATCCACAACTTCTCATTTTTTGAGTAAAAATGGATAACTATTGGAGATAGACTCTTTTTTATCTCCCTGTAATTTAAGGAGTTGGCAAACAATAAGATTTGGGGAGAAAATATTGGGAACGGTTAGGTTAGAGACGCTCTTAGTCTTCAAATTTTATCCCATAAATTATTCATTTAGATTGTAGTAAAAATCTATCTAATTAAATGTAAATAAATAGTTTTTCATGGACAAAATTTAAAGGCTAAACGAACAGTTTTTTTTGGAACTGAGGGAGTATATTCGATCCTATTTAGAAAATTGTCCCTGTTTGGGTTATGCATTTTTGAAGCAAGCTTTTCTAATAAGCTGTGCGGAGAAACGTAGGGCAGATTATTTGATAGACCTGATTATTTTCGCTTATCAGAAATACAGGACTTAAGCCGCTTAGGATATAAGCGGATTCTGTGGTAAGTGAATAATAAACAAAGTGTTTGGGTGGAATTTGTGCTTTTTTCACTATTAAGCTGCTAATAAGCAGAACCAAATAGGACCGGGCACTACTGGAAAATAGGCTTATTGTACCGGTTGTTGAGGCTCTTGGGTACCGGTTTTTTAAACCGGTACTCCGTAGCCGAGACCAAAAGTCTGGGCCTTAGGCATCGGGTAAAACAACCGGTGCCTAAGGCTCTCGTCAAACAAAAATATTAACACAGTGTAGCTAGGATTCGAACCAGTGATCTCTTGCCTCGCACGTACCTCTCTTATTAACTCATCTACACAACACATGTGATAGAAAGAGAGATATTTTTCTTCTGAAATAGCCTGTGAAGGACCCTAAGATACCGGTTGGTAACACCAACCGGTACCTAAGGCTCCTAAGATACCGGTTGGTGTTACCAACCGGTACCTAAGGCTCATCCATAGGCACACTGTTGGAGAATGGTACATTGGTACCAGCACGTTAGTGCCGGTCCAATTGGAGCCGGCACTAACGTGCATGAACCATACAAAGCGGGCACGTTAGTGCCGGCTAGACACTCCAGCCGGCACTAACGTGCCATCCCCCAACGGTCAGCCCGTCTGCCACAACGGTCAAGAGACACGTTAGTGCCAGCTGGGAAATCTAGCCGGCACTAACTTGGTCAATTGCATGTTAGTGCCGGCTGGTAGTTCTAGCCGGCACTAAACGTACACACTTAGTGCCGGCTAAATCCATCAACCGGCACTAACTTGCCCCGCATAAGCCAGGCACTCCTTCTTCCCCAGCCCGACCATTTCATTTGGCCGAGCTCCTCCTCTCTCTCATGGCGTGTTAGAGGGGAGGTGCTGCCCATTTCCCTCCAAATTTGTGAGGATTTCACCTATCCAAGTGCACCAAAGGTTAGTAGCTTCTTTCACTCTTCTTTTCACGGTGTTTATTCTTTGTTTCATGCTTTCTAGATAAAGAAAATAGTGATTTTAAGGTTGAGGAAAAATGAGCATAATTTTCCGATTTGTTCATTAATTTGAGCAAAATAGAATCAATTTGTTACTTTTTAGAGAAGGTTTTCTAGATAATTTGACTATGACACATTTAGAATGATTTTTTTGAATTATTTCACGGGGACATGTGTATATGTTATTATGCAAAATTTTAAGGATTTTAAGGATGAGGGAAAATGGGCATGATTTATTAATTTGTTCATTAATTTGAGCAAGGTAGAATTGATTTGTTGCTTTTTAGAGAATGATTACTATATAGTTTGACTATCACACATTTAGAATGATTTTTTTGAATTATTTCATGGTGACATGTGTATATGTTATTGTGCCAATTTATTTTGCTATTTAGTTTAAATTTACTAAATAGGTGGCCTATGACACATTTACATTTTTTTTGAATTACTTCATAGTAACCTGTTTTTACTTTTTAGGGATAATGAGCATGATTTTTTTTAATTTGTACAGATGGACCGGCAATGGATGCACGGAAGCCGGAGCACCTCAGCGTGGATTCAGGGTTTAGATTCTTTTCTCAAGGCGGCAATGGCAAATAGGTCGCCAAAGGGTTTAATGTATTGTCCATGCAGTGTTTGCAAAAATAAAAAGGAATTCCGAAAAAGAGATACTCTATGGAATCACCTGGCCTTGAATGGTTTCATGAGTAACTATAGCCTTTGGACTAAGCACGGCGAAGTTGGAGTTATGATGGAAGATAATGAAGAAGATGACGATGGTGATAACAATCTTCCAGATTGGGCATGGGTTCATGAAGCAGGTGGCTTTCAAGATGAACCAATGGACGAGGGTGGAAGCAAATGTTGCACAAGAGGAGTCACCTGACGAGCTAGGTCAGGAGTTGCTTGATGCACAGAAAGACAGTGAAACTGTGAAGGAGGCATTAAAGTTGGAGAAGATGTTGGAGGATCACAAAAGGTCGTTGTTCCCTAGTTGCAAACCGGAGCAGAAGAAGTTGGGTACCACGCTAGAGATGCTGAAATGGAAGGCAACTAATGGTGTCACCGATAAGGGATTTGGTGAGCTATTAAAGATTGTAAAGAACATGCTTCCTGAGGGTAATGAACTGCCGTCAACAACATACGAAGCTAAAAAGATGGTTTGCCCTCTTGGATTGGACGTGCAGAAGATTCACGCATGTCCTAACGACTGCATCCTGTATCGCGGCGAATACGAGAACTTGGAAGCTTGTCCTGTTTGTAGCGCATTGCGGTATAAGATCAGGCGAGATGATCCAGGTGATGTTGATGGGCAGCCGGTAAAGAAGAGAGTTCCTGCAAAGTTGGTGTGGTACTTCCCTATAATACCACGTCTGAAGCGCTTTTTCAAAAACAAGGATAACGCTAAGTTGATACGGTGGCACAAAGAAGACCGTAAGGAGGATCACATGATCAGACACCCAGCAGATGGGTCCCAGTGGAGAAACCTTAACCGAGAGTATCCTCAATTTGACAACGACCCAAGGAATATAAGATTTGCTCTAAGTGCGGATGGAATGAATCCGTACGGTGAGTTTGGCAGCGCTTATAGTACATGGCCCGTGACCCTATGTATGTTCAACCTTCCTCCTTGGTTGTGCCTGAAGCGAAAGTTCATCATGATGCCGGTGCTTATAGAAGGGCCAAAAGAACCTGGCAACGATATTGATGTGTTCCTGCAACCCTTGATGGATGATCTCTTACTGCTCTGGAAAGAAGGAGTACATGTGTGGGATGAGTATAAACAGGAGTCTTTCAACCTCCGAGCTTTGCTTTTTGTATGCATCAATGATTGGCCTGCACTTGCAAAACTTTCTGGACAGTCGAACATGGGATACATGGCTTGCACCCACTGTTATGATGAAACCGATGGCATTTATTTGAAACACTGTAAGAAGTGTGTATACATGGGCCATCGCCGATTCCTTCCTACCAATCACCCCCTAAGAACCGAAGGGAAGCATTTCAAAGGAGAGTCCGAAACTCGTCCTAAGCCTCTGTTCCGTAATGGAAAGCGTGTGTTCTCGATGATCAAGGATGTGAAGGTAGTATTTGGAAAGGGTCCCGGTAGCCAACCTGTTCCGAAGGATGACCAGGGACATGTTTCAATGTGGAAGAAGAAGTCTATAATGTGGAACCTACCTTATTGGCAAGTCTTACAGGTTCGCAACGCAATTGATGTGATGCATCTGTCGAAGAATCTTTGCGTGAACCTACTAGGCTTTCTGGGAGTGTATGGTAAGTCAAAAGATACATTGGAAGCAAGGCGCGACATGCAGCAGCTAGCTGGACGACAAGGCTTGCAACCCGAGAAGAGAGACAAAGGATGCCACTATTTAAAACCTGCCAGCTATAATCTGAGCAAAGAGGAGAAGGAAAGTATGTTCGATTGCTTGAACAGTATCAAGGTCCCGTCTGGGTACTCCTCAAATATACAGGGCATAATAAATGTGAAAGAGAAAAAAATCCAAAACTTGAAGTCTCATGACTGCCACGTCCTGATGACACAATTACTTCCGGTTATACTGAGGGGTGTTCTACCGGAAAATGTGAGATTGGCAGTTGTAAAGCTTTGTGCATTCATGAATGAAATTTCGCAAAAAGCAATTAATCCAAATAATCTAATAAAGCTGCAGAAAGACATTGTCGGATGTCTTGTCAGCTTCGAGATGGTCTTCCCACCTTCCTTCTTCAATATTATGACACACCTTCTAGTTCATATTGTGACAGAAATAACTATCTTGGGTCCTGTTTTTCTACACAATATGTTCCCTTTTGAGAGGTTCATGGCCGTATTGAAGAAGTACGTGCGCAAACGTTCTCGCCCAGAAGGATGCATTGCTAAGGGCTATGGAACAGAGGAGGTCATTGAGTTTTGCGTTGACTATCTTCCTGATCTCAATCCGATTGGGCTCCCCGTGTCACACCATGAGGGGCGACTAAAGGGAAAAGGCACACTAGGAAAGAAATGTAATATGAACATCTCTTGTAGTGAATTCAGCCAAGCAAACTTCACGGTTCTTCAGAATTCATCCAAGGTGGCTCCATATATTGATGAGCACATGAATATTATACAGTCTGAAAATCCACAGAAGAATCTTGCTTGGATTACACGCCAACATATAAAAACTTTTGACGGTTGGTTCAGACGAAAATTATTGGGCAACAATACAGTTGATCAAGAACTTCAATGGCTGGCTAGGGGACCATCAATCACTGTCCAGCAATACCAAGGGTACGAAATAAATGGGTATACATTTTATACGAGAGCTCAAGACAAAAAAAGCACCAACCAAAACAGTGGTGTCCGTATGTGTATAGTAAACAGTAATGGAGAAAAAAACAACTACTATGGTGTCATAGAAGAGATATGGGAACTTGAATATGGACCCATAGTTGTCCCTTTATTTCGTTGTGAATGGGTGGCTGGAGGAGGCGTAACGAAGGACCGGTATGGGATGACCATAGTTGACTTTAAAAAGATTGGATATAAAGATGAACCATTCGTTCTAGCCAAGGATGTGACACAAGTGTTCTATGTGAAGGACATGTCGAGCAAACCGAAGAAGAAGTCGGATAAGACGCCTGAAGCAGACAAGGCTGGAAATGAGCCGAAACGGCACATAGTTCTTCCCGGAAAAAGAAAAGTAGTTGGAGTTGAGGATATTTCGGACAATTCGGAAGATTATGACCAGATTGATAACCTTCCTCCATTCTCAGTTGACGTTGACCCTAGCATCCTCTTATCCAAAGAGGACACACCTTACTTACGTTGTGATCACGCTCAAGGCACTTTCGTCAAAAGGAAGATTATCAATGTTCCAGTAGATAATAATAATGAGTAGTAGTTTTATATAATTTATATATTGATTTCTCTCAATCAGTGATGTAATGTAACGCACCGCGTCGTATTTGTCTCAATTCTCGATACTATTCGTCCAATTAGAACACAATATCATCTTCAGATAATATTATATTTTTGCATGATATAAATATTATTTACTTTCACTAATTTTGCATTACTAGGAGTGTTGAAACATTAAATTATAAACAAATAATCAAGTAATTTGCGAATTGATTACATCATTGTATAGGCTATTACAGAAAAGACTTTTGAATATTTTTGCATGGATCAAACTGAATTTTTTTTGATTTATTACGAATAATAGAAGCATACTAACATATAAACTCTATAAGCTACACATAATTGATAATGGTAGCATATTTGTTAATTTACTTCAATTGCTATTATTATTGTGTAGATATAATTACTATAATTATTGTTCAGCTTAAAAAATTAAGATATAAATTTTTGTTATATTATTCTAATTATTAAGTTTGTTATGAATAAATTTAAAAATATTATAAAATTTAGTGTAAATGGGAACTGACTGGCCATTTTTCATGGAACACGTTAGTGCCGGCTAGCCTTACCAGCCGGCACTAACGTGCCCTCGTGACGTCAGATTGGCACGTTAGTGCCGGCTAGTAAACCTAGCCGGCACTAAACTGCGAAAGTTAGTGCCGGCTAGGATTACTAGCCGGCACTAACGTGCCAATCTGACGTCACGAGGGCACGTTAGTGCCGGCTGGTTAGGCTAGCCGGCACTAACCGAGCCATCCCCCGCCCAACAAATTACCCCCTTCGCCATATTTTTCAGATCGCCCAACAAACCCGCCCGCGTGCGCCGCCGCCTTCTTCCCCGGCCGCCTTCTTCCTCGCCCGCGCCGCCGTGCACCTCGCCGCCCCGGTCCGTGCAGCCGCCCCTCGAGGTCATCCCCCGCCGTCGCGGCTGCCCCCACCGCCCCCCAGACCACGCCGCCCCTGCCTCCTGCTCCTCACCTCTTTTATTATTTTTTTTCCTCTATATTTTTTGCGAAATCAAAAAATTTCAGCAAATATGTTGAACTTCCTTGCCGATGCTTACCAAGGTGCGTGCGGTGGATTTGGTGGAGCATAGGCATGATGTTGGAGTACTTGGAGTTGAATTGGATCCAATAGAGTCAATATGACAGCCTACGCGTGTTTAAAAATAAAGTCAGTATCACTACAAGGATTCCCCTCTAATATCGTGCCACACAATTGCAACACCACTATTTTGGTTGCCATAGGGGATCATATTGCAACTTTTCTGTAAAATGGTTGCAATATGTGCATATAATCCAACAAACTAAATGTGCTGCAATATGTGCGATTTTTCATTTGCAACAGGAGTGTGCTACTTCAACTATTTTGGAATTTTGTTGCAATAAGTTGGCATTAATGCCATGGTGCTTTGGAGTTGCATTAGTATCTATTTTCATTGCAGTTACTTGGTGTTATTGCAACTATATTGGATTTGGTTGCTTATACTTCTAACTATTGCTATGGTTATTCTGGGTTGCAATAATCTTAGGTAGTGTTGCAATCACTATGTGGTAATTGCAACAAGAATTTTGAAATAGTTGCAGTAGCATGTTCCTAATATTTCCATGGTTTTTTGGGGTTGTAACAACTTTTGTGGCGCTGTAATTGTTAGTTTCTTATTATTGCAACTACAATCATTAATGGATGCTGTTGCCATAGATCAATTTGTTTGTTGTAATACAATGTTTGGTCGTGACACTTGTATTTGGTGGGCCTTTGAAACGTACCAAAATTCTATTCGAAGTTTTCATATTTAAATTCAAATATATCACGGTGTGGAAAAAATGATAAGAGAATTCTTTTGAAATCATTTACACTCCCAAAATTCCATTTGAAATTTTCATATTATGAAATTCAAATTTAGCACGAAAATATCAAATGATGACATCACCAAGATTTGAAACCACAATCTCATCTCACCAAACCCCAATGGTGGTAGTATCAACACTACCACTACCACTACACGTCATGTATGTTTGTGCAAAATCTACTATTTTATTTTATTTGTTACTAGGTATCTGCCTATGCGTTGCTACCGGTAAAACGATTTATTTATGTAAACCAAAACTTTGCAGATGTATTGAAAATTTACCTAGTAGATTCAGATCCAAGATGGATGAGTTGAGCGGAAATTCAGTTCAGTCCAATCATATATTTGTACTTTATGAATAAGTCTATATCGATTCATTGCTCAAGCAAAATATATTCCCTATGTGGTGTCAATTTTTGTCATATAAAATATTTTTAAATGACTTGCATCTAGATAGACATACACTTTGAGGTGAATAATAACCATGTTCAATGTACGTATTTCAAAGTATGCAAACAAATAATTAGAAACGTGTGAACACAATAATAAAACAAAGTACAAAACAATGCAATTTCATTGCTTTCTTCTCGCTCTATACTTCCATCTCCCCGCGCACCACCTAGGTTGGCAGCTTGCTTCCAGTGCCTCATCGCTAGCAAGGTAGGCCTCACCAAAGGTCCGTGTTGGCATGTTGTCAGCGGCAACCTCCTTGCCTCGCCAGAGCTCCACGTTGGCGAAGTGACAGTTCTGCACTCAATGAACTCATCCTCTAGAAAAGAGCAAAGATAATTTTCAATGCTATGCCACTAATCGAAGTAAGAAGTAAGGATACTGCAGTAAATGAAAACTCACTTGACAAAATAAACCATAATCCCCGAACAAAAAGTTTTCAAAAATGGAACTAGTGCTTCAGATGAGAAACCTTTACCTCATAATTCCAATTGTTCTTTTCATTTAGAAAGAATGGAAAACAACACTAATTGGTTTTTTGTAAATTGCATAATTTACAATAAGCACCAATACAGCTATACTGACTTAGACCTTCCTTGAAATTCATAGATAAGGACCAATATAGTTATACTGACATAGACTTTCCCTGATGACAATGTATAGTGACTAAGAATGTCGGTGTCTTAACATAGATTATTTCAAGGACAGTATATACAACTCATGAATAAAAATCCATGTCAGTCTAGCTTATGATACACCTATTCTTTTTTTTATTCCATCGACTTTCCAAATAGAAGAAAGTTTGCAATCACATATAAAGTTCAAAAGGGTGCTTCGATGTTCTCCTTAAATAGTAAAAAGTCACAAACGTTAAAAGCAGATTGAGGGCCTGATTTGCATCCACTCAACATTCTGCTAACAAGAGTAGAGTACAGTGCTTCAATATTCACACAACTTAGCTGTCACAAGAGCATAGAATCATTTTTCAAATTTTATTTCTACAGACAGAGGTTACGCCAGTAGGAATGTTTTGCAGCCAGAGCATGGTTGATCTGACCAGAGCATTCTTGAAATGTGATCTGGAGTCTGGACTCCCCAATTGGATTACCAACACATAATCCTCACAGGCTCACACAATGGGAAGATCCACCAAGTCAATTCCTGCAAGAGAAATATTAGTTAATCACCAACCCTATCATTTTCTATATGTGTGGTGGTCTAATTGGATGTACACACAGGGGTAACCTGGAGGGCATCCATTGAAGAATCAATCTGAAAGACATTATAGCCCTCCTTTCCAAAATCTTTTTTAGTAGAAATATATCTGTAATGGCATTAGGCATATGTTCACTCAGGCACCAAAAAGAAATGTTCGCGACCAGGGTCTAAAACATGTTAAACCAATCAATTACAAGTGCTTTGACCTTATTTTCCTAACGACCCAACTATCAGAACATGAAATATTTTATAGTTTAACAAAGAATAGGCGGGAGGACAGGGGAATTCAAAGTTTAGCCAAGACCAGGGAAAGATTATTTTGGAGTTTCCATCTCTTTTTGTATATACATTGCCCCGTGCATTCACTAGAGGGGGGGGGGGGGGATCAGGGTTCTGAAAAAGTTACCCTACCTGCAGATCTCCCCTTTTGTCGTTTAAACACTGTTACCTGCATGACAGAAATAATTAATTAATTGGCATAGATATCCTTCTTTTATGCAAAAATAAACAACAATGGATTGACAATACACAAGATCTCAGTCCATATAAAAGCCATCCTGTGTGACTACAAATAATCCATGGGAGTTTGAACTTCTTTTCCTTCTAAGATTTGACATCCAATTCATGCGCCTTTCAAGATTTGACATCCTGACCCACATGAATAACTTAGATTGACCCCACATGTCATTGTGATGAGTGTCAAATCTTGAAAGGCTTGCGAATTGGATGTCAAATATCAAACAGCTACATCAGAGGCTCCAAGTATTTATGCTATTAGTATAAAATGCACTCAAGTACATAGAATCCCAAAATTATTGGACCATCATTTAGAGCATGTAGCCCAAATGTTTGTGCATGGACCATCATTGAGAACTGGTAAAAAAATTTAAGAACTGCAAACACACTTTAATGACACAATTATCTCAAGAATACTCTCTGGATCAAGGAAATTATTCCTGTCAAAGATGCTAGTATCATGGGCTAAAGATGAGATGAGGTTCACTGAACTTTTGTAAGAAATAAACGCAACAACACCTAACAATACAAATACTTTTATTTCTCCACAGCACCTGAGGGCTACTGCTGCTAAAACTCGTTCATGGGCAAGGAATGACTCGGTAATAGTGCAAGGAAGTTGGAAAAATCATAATTGAATTTTATTTCTATCCATGTTAATCTTGTATGCTGTCACATTTGCTTGCTTGTTCACTTTAGACTCAAATTTGGTGTTCCCTGGTCCATCGTAGTGGTGTCAGTTATGTTTATTAGTTTGTCTCGTCCATTGATTGCCCTGTTAATCTGTTTCTGTATGTGCAAACAATCAAGCATGCTCCCATTTTGCTGAACCATGATCTATTAGTACATCTCTGTATGCAAATAGGTAACTGTATTATGTTGACTGTGTGACTCATTTGTGAAGCAGGGATGTACCCTGTTTGTTTGTCTCATGATTGCAATGGGAATTTTAGTCTAGATGCTTCATTTTCTGAATTCAGATGACTTCTATTCCTTCCATGATTCTCTCAGCTTTTTGTACCATAGATTGCCGTGCTAACATCTTGTTTGTCATGGGTTTGCAAGTAAATGAATTTGTTTTTAGATGTGAATGGGCTGTTACCAGAAGTTAGGCACTGAGCCAAATGAAGGCCATAGTTGTCAAAGTGAATAAGCCTAATTGACAAGAGACATGGATTGTTACCTTTCTAATAATTTGGTGTGCATGTCAATGATGTTTTGAGCCACCTCCCTTGTTCGTCTCTTTCACATGTATGCTTGCCTGTTCACTTTAGACTCAAATATAATGTGGAATCTTGCACTCCTGTAGTTTTTTTTTGTTAGGATTGGAAAAGAAGTGAATACCATCTTATCAATTCTGCTTTGAAATTATTCTACATGGATATATTGATCCTATTGCTCTGCTCTTATAGTGTTAATTTGCTTGTTCCGTGGTAGAGTTCAATAATGTAGTCTGTCTCAGTCTTTTTCTTACTTTATTAGTTCAATCTCATTTCAACTGGAGGATAATCTAAGGTGGAGAGGTCGGACATTGGCCATGGTGCTCAACTGAACCAAGTAAACAACATCAGAACCAACACAGTTGAAGATATTGTTGAGTTTCCATAAGATTCTTCTAGAATAGGGCCCTGTTACCTGAATGTACAAGCATTTACATTTGGATTGTCATGTGCTACGATGATTCAGTGCGTACTCTTTTTCAAATGCTTTGAAAGCTTTATGGCATGATTCATTATATTGCCAATGAAATAAAATGTTTTTATTATATATGTATATGACGAAATTTTCTAGTAAATACTAGAAAAAAGGAGCGGCATATTTTTATGCCGGTCTTAGCAAAAAACGATTGAGTAGAGAGCCCAAAAAGGGAGGGGAAAATGAGATGATTGCTTTGCCCAGTAAACTATGCTTGCTCTGATGACCTGTGTGTGTGTACACACACATATACCTATTGTCTATTTGATACCCTGCGAGTTAAAATGAGTTAAATAATATTTGATACCCTGCGAGTTACATAAACCGTATTTATGTGAAACAAAACCGTAAAAACTCCACCACCACAAACCACCTGGTATAAATAAAGTTCCCACCCTTCACCTCTGTCTGTCAACCGTTTAATTTAGATCCTTCCATTCTCTCTCTTGGTGTTCTCCTCTCAGTGGTGCCACGGCTAATGCTGGCCCTGATCCCTCCACTACTACAAAAACGTTGATTTGTCCCGGTTGGGAAACCCCCTGTTGTCCCGGTTTCCCAACCGGGAACGCCAGTCCGGGACAAAAGGTGCAGTCAGCGCCCACGTGGCTAGCGCACCCTTTTGTCCCGGTTGGTGTTACCAACCGGGACAAAAGATCCTTTTTTTTCATGTTTTCCTTTTCTCAATTTTTTTTCTATTTCAATTATACTTTTGCATTTCAATTAAACTTATGTATTGGAATTCAGTGTGTATGATCTCCACTAATATATACATATATATAGTTACTTATATAATATTTGTCCTAGATAGTTTCCATATATAAATTAATTCACTTATATATATATACACATATCTATACATGTGAATTCCTTTACATATGAAAATGTCTAGGACCAATATTATATAAATATATATATATACACATATATATTATTGGAGTGCTTATATATATAATACATATATACTCCATCATATTTGCATAGGTATATTCGTTCTTAATTACATAGGTATATTCGTTCTTAATTACATAGTAGAATTCGCCTTTTGGAAATTTAATACATAGACACACATATATATTTACATAGGTATATTCGTTCTTAATTACATATATACGCGTATATTGTCATATTTGCTGTGATTGTCAATATTAGATATTCCATCATAGTAGAATTCGCCTTTTGGATCGAGGACTTGCTCAACAATAAATCCAGAGAATTGTTCTTGAATCGCCATAATCTTTTCCTCCGGTATGAGTTTATCGCGCATCTCCCCGACCTATGGAAAAAGGGGATAATTAATTTCGACTAATTAAAATACGAGTTCAAATATTAACAAGTTTTTTACTTACTTCCTCCTCCCAATCTGTCCAGCCCTTTGGAGGACCTACCAGACCATGGATGTTCTCGCATACATAGTATGTGCACAATACAGTGCCTTGTTTCTGTCTCATACACTTTAAGAGAGTAGACATTATCAGGTATTTACATGAATATATAATAAAAATAATGAATCGTGCAACGAATCATCCAAGTGCGTACCGGAAAATCTGTCTTGATCTTCAATTCCTTGTCAAATTTGCCTGGATGATTTTTAGCGAATTCTTTCCAAACCCTGTGAATGATTAGAACAATTATAGTCAAGTAACAAAGTGATTCAAATTATCGATCACCGACGGAGTAGTGGTAGAATTACTTTTTCATCATGTTAAGAAGATTTTCGTATTGTTCTGGAGGTCTCCTCAATGAGTCCATAACCACGAGTAGGCTCTTCTCGGGAATTATGACAATTAGGAACCAGTGTTCACTGCAAGATTATACGGAGGTAGTTCTTGGTAGTTAAGGTTTAAACAATTCGATTACAGAATAGAAAGAGTTAGACGGAAGGAATCACTCACGCAAAGTTGTAAGGAAACAATATCATTTGCTTGTTGTGATGAATGCTTATGTACTTGAACAAGTTTTGGAATATCTCATCGGTATTGTCGCGTAGAAGCCTCCAATTACAAGTAATTGGGTCGATAAAGCCGAGGTGAGAGTATCCCTTTCTTCTGCAAGTATGTATCTCCATTCTACATGATACCGAATAAATCAAGAGATCAGTATGTTGAGATCATGCAAAACAATACGTAAGGAGAGTAAAATACTTACAGAACCCACAAGCCAACCATAGAGATGTCGAGGGCCTCCTGATGGAATAGTTGGTAAATTTCTTCCCAGTTTATCCATATAATGGCCTCCCCCCGTAAGAAATCGTCATCTTTAATCTTTGCGCCCTGCATGAAGATGCAATCGGCCATCGCATGCATGTAGTGCTGGTGCAGCTTATACATTTGCGTTGGAAGCACAGACACTACTTCGGGGGTACAAGAGTTTTGCCGATCTCAAATGTCCATTTGACGACCACATCGGCCTTTGGAATATCTTCTCCCCCTGCAATCTGAGCCGCCGTCAGGTTTGATTCTTTCAAAAATGTAACAAAGTCTTGTTCTTGCTTCGTCTGTCCCACTACGAGAGGCTCTATTGATTGTTTCTTTTGGGCTCCGAGCTGTGGAACGTCGGACGACGATGACTTTGATTGTCTCTTCTTTTTCTCAGTAGTTTTGATAATTGTGCATTCGTAGTCTGAAGGGGGGTCTCTCGGAATGAATTTTCTCTTATTTGCTTCGCACATTCCCTTAAAAAATTTCAAATCTATCAGATTTATGACTTTCTCGGGCTCCGGCTTCGGCTTCGGCTTGAAGTGCTCTTTAACTCTTTCTTGAGTTATCCGATCGCATTCTTCAATACTCATGTCCCAGGGTTTAATAGGAGCCTCCTTGGTTTTCTTCTCCTTTTTCTTCTTCTTTGGAGGCTCCTTAGCCGGTGCAGCTACCTTCTTTGCCGGCGGCGGAGGGGGTGACCATGGAGGCGACGGTGACGCTTGAGTGTTCATCGACGCATGAGATGATGGTGATGGAGAATGTGCCGGTGATTCTTGCCGAGACAGTGCTGCCCTTGGGGAGTTTTGCGGAGATGCCGGCCTTGGAGAGGCATGCTGAGATGCCGGTCTTGGTGTTTGATCATCCGACTTTAGGACAATGTAGCGCTTATCCCATAGGATGTAGCCATGAATGGCTTCTGCTAGTGTCCTCTCCCCATCGCCTCCAGGAATATCAAGCTCGAGCGTCTCCCAACCCTGGCACACCTGCTCCACACCAACTCGTGTGTATCTAGGTGGAATTTGCTGCCCGTGGTACTCGTCGCCTGGTTGGGTTGGCATGGCGGTACCGTACGCAACAGTGAACATTAAGTTCTTAACGGCAGTCTGCAGGTCACAAGGTGTCCGCTGGGTGATCTCATCCACTGGAAATCGCTGCGGGCCCGACGCTTCAACTACGGCCTGGATCCCCGTTGGCTCGGCGACGGCAACGTCTGTGGAAGCGCAGCTGCTTTTCCGCTGAGACAGGTGATCGGCTGCGACATTAGGCTCTGGAGGCACCGTTTGCGCTTGTTGTTGCTGGCTCATTGCTATGGCCACTTGGCGTTGAACCTCTTCCTCCAGTCTTTGATCGTGTGACATGAGCCGTTCCTCTAGCCTTCGCATGTGCTCCCACTCATCATTCTTTCTACTTTGCCGGCTTCTATATGATTCAATGTAATCCCTGAACCCATACTTCCACGGAACCACGCCTTTGCCTCTTGTGCGGCCCGGATGCTCTGGATTCCCAAGGGCGTAAGTCAGCTCGTACCTCTCTCTATCCGGCTGGAATTTTCCCTCGGCCGCTGCTTGCATCGCCTCCTGTAGTCTCTGGGCTGCTCGCTGGATGTTTGGCCCATAGATGCAGTCACCAGTCAATGGGTCCAAGCTTCCCCCGTGACCATAAAACCAGGTCCTTGACCTTTCAGGCCAGTTCATGGTCGCAGGTTGGATGCCTCTGTCAAGCAGATCCTGCTCCATCTTCTCCCATTTGGGTATTGCAAGCTTGTAGCCTCCTTGGCCTAGAGTGTGATGGTACACTTTCTTCGAGGCGTTGTCTTTGGCCTTCTGCACCTTCTGAAGCCCAAGCTCTGAAGACTTGTATTCCACAAATGCATCCCAGTGACCCCTGAGCTTTTCGAGCTCGCCGGTAAATACGGGTGTGGTCCCGGTCTTGATATATTTCTTCATCAAAATTTTCTTGAATGATTGCAGCTGTTCGGCCATCTTACTCAGGGTCCAGCGCTTGCATATCTCTTCGGATTCAGCTGGAACCGTGAAGTTTTTCTTAAGCTCCCGCCAGCACCATTCTTTTTCTCTTTCGGGTACCGCATCCCGTTCCTCGCTTGGATTGTAAGCTTTCCAGAGCCTGAAGCTGATCGAGATGTGGTCCCTGACAATACATCCGGATTGTCTTATGAATTTTTTGGCGGCAGCTTCTGGAGCGATCGGTTCGCCATCTGGACCAACTTCCGTTATAATGAACCGCCCTTCAAGTTTCTTTGTTGGGCCTCGCTTCATCTTTTTCTGCTGCGATGATGATCCAGATGGCTATAAAAAAACATTCATAGTATTCATATAGATTCAGATGAAAATATGATTGTCACTACAAATAAGTATAGTTGTGATATGTACATTAGGACTTTGTTCAGCAGCAGCGTCATTCTGAATAGATGGTGGCTCAATTCCATCACCGGACATATTCAAATATATGTCGGTATTGCTGCCATCATCAGCTTGTTCAGGGACATCTCCTTGACCTTCGCCAATGATATTCAACAGGAACTGTTCGTCTTCCGCGTCTGTGTGTCGCGGGTCCATCATAACTAAAATATGAATACAAATAAAACCCTTAAAAAATTCTCTAAATAATCCACATATTTGCGAGCATTTGACTAAGTACCGATCGATGGACGAGGTCGAGTAATATTCTCTAAGTAATTCAAGAAATAAACTTGAAATATTCTATCGATAATTTCACTAAGTACTGATCGATGGATGAGGTCGAGAAATATTCTCTAAGTAATTCAAAAAATATACACGAATTATTCTATCTATAATTTCACTAAGTATCGACTGTGAAATATTCTAGACGGTTTTTTCACTAAGTAATTCAAGAAATATACATGAAATATTTAAAAGAAATTTAAACTCACTTTACACATACATACATACATTCATACATTTAAAAATTTGTAAATATACCTTTATTTACACAACAAATTATGATTTCACTCTTAACAACAAATTATGATTTCACTCTAAATAACATGAACTCTAAATTATGATTTCAAATTATGAGCATGTCCCAAAGTTACATGAGTGTAGCTTCCTAGCTACTGAAAATGAGCCATAATTGGTCGACGATGTCGATCTTAGAGCTGCCAGTTGCAATGCTAACTGTGGAAATGATAAGGCAGCACGGCTTATATAGTAAAATCCATCAATATTGCATATAGAAGGACCAGATGTCTTCATCCAGGCCCCGCAGTGTCAATGGTAGAAAAGGTCATCTAACGATCGCAAAGATAGCATCCATCTTGGGCCTTCTTTGTGCTCGCCGATTGACTTGCTGCCGGTCCCTCCGGCTGCCTCCACAAACTTTAATTTGCACTTGAGGTTGCAGAACCTTGAGCCATGGATATCGTTGAAGCTTCACTGGGCTAAGGCAGTAGCGAACATGCATGTTTTCACCAAATATGGGGATCACTAACAGCAGTCCTGAAGGTGGTCAGTGCTTAACCCAGACGAAAACATCAGTATAGCCATGTCTTATATATATAATTTTGGATTTGCAGGCATGAACCAAGGTATCTTGCAGTAACAAGCAGTTGTCATTTCATAGTGATTAAGCAGTAGCTTCCTAAGCTTCCCAATGTTTTTTTTTGAAATGGCAGGGGCTCTGCCAATTTATTTAAGGAGAAGTAGTTTTACAGGGAAGTGATATCACATAAATAAGTAAACACTCGACACACTCTGAAAACTAAAAAGAACATTGGGGAACTATACAGAGGCAGGAGCTTCCCAACGTAGCGAGAGGTTCTAGGGTTCAATGGAATGGAGAAGGTGTCGAGGGGACTCAGGAGATCGAGCTCTACCTTTGGGTAGTCACGGCGTGGCTGGGATGGCCTGTAGCGGCGGGTCAACGGCGAGCAGGGGATGGTGGCGAGGGCGTTACGGCGGCGGCGGTGTTCCGGCGGGTCTCCGGTGGGTTGGTCGGGGCTCTGGGCGACGTCGATGGTGGCGGTGCTCGGCTCGTGCGGTGGGGGGAGCAGGACGGCGGCGGCACCAGGCGCAGATGAGAAACCAAGTGTTTGGGGAAGGGCGAAGGAGAAAGGAAATATATGGGGGGGGCCTTTTGTCCCGAGTGAAGCCATGACCCGGGACAAAAGGTCCTTTTGTCCCGGGTCGTGGATTCACCCGGGACAAAAGGCCCCCCCCCTTTTGTCCCGGGTGAAGCCACCACCCGGGACAAAAGGACCTTTTGTCCCGGGTCGTGGCTTCACCTGGGACAAAAGGGGTTTTTGGGCGGGCTGGTAAAATTCCCAGCCCGCGGCCCACCTTTAGTCCCGGGTAGATCTACCACCCGGGACAAAAGGGGCCCGTTTTCCCTCGTTTCCTGCCTAATCTTATGTTTGTTTTTGTTTCTTCTTTACTTCTCTTTTAAAATTGGCTTTCATTTGTTAATTCAGTTAATAAAATTATGGAACAAAATCTCTTATCTCTATATAAACTTGATACACGCAACAAAAATAATTAATTTTCATTCAAGTGATTGGGTCAATGAAATATCTAACTTTTTTGAAATCATATTTGTTATTTTGACCATGCAAAAATATATTAGGTGAACAATTTTTTTCAAACTGTTACTTTTCGACAGAAAGTGGATTCTATCACGATATTAACGTTTAAAAAGTGAATTTTAGATAAAATTAAGCAATTTTATGATATTAATGAGTAGTGTGTGAGTTTGAGAGATAGTTTGTGTTAGTGAGATTGTGTGTGTTAGTGAGAGAGTATAGTGTGTTAATGTGAATGTAATTTCATGAAATAAATAAAATTAGTTGAGTAATCCATTATTGAATGAAAATTATAATTGAGTCTGGTAATTAAGTGAAAAATATATAAAATAATATATATAACACATAAAGTATAATTGTACAGTACATATATAATAAAAGTATTCGAATTGCGATTATGTTTTTATACAATAATATAAAATGATTCAAGTACATGAAGGATTAGCGGTAACAGACTTTCTCTTCACAAATGTCCCTTGATTATGATCACGGCGCAAGTATGGAGCATCATCATTGGCTAGCAGGATGCATGGATCAGCATTTACTTCAAAAGGTGGAATGGCAACAAAATTATTATATTCTTCTGACAAGTCTGTCTTGTCCTCCACTCCAACGATATTTCTCTTTCCTGATAGAACTATGTGTCGCTTAGGCTCATCCTTTTGCTTGTTTATCCCTTTCTTTGGCTTGCTGGACATGTCCTTAATGTAGAAAACCTGAGCGACATCCTGGGCTAGGACAAATGGCTCATCTCTATACCCAAGATTGTTGAGATCAACTATTGTCATCCCATACTCATCTTTTGTTACCCCTCCTCCAGATAGCTTAACCCATTGGCAACGAAATAGAGGCACCTTGAAATTGGGACCGTAATCCAGCTCTCATATCTCTTCAATATAGCCGTAATATGTGTCTTTTTTCCATTATTGTCCGTGGCATCCATATGAACACCGCTGTTTTGGTTGGTACTCTTTTTATCTTGGGTTATCGCATAAAATATGTTTCCATTTATCTCGTACCCTTGGTATGTTAAGATATTCCAAGATGGTCCCCTAGCCAATAAGAACAGTTGTTCACTTATATCCATGTTATGCATTAGATGCTTCCGCAACCAGCTGCAGAAAGTGTTCATGTGCTCACGTGTAATCCATGCCTCAGACTTTTCCGGGAAATTGGAGAGCAGAATTTTCTTGTGTTCCTCGATATATGGGTCAACCAAGGATGATTGTTGAAGAACCGTATAATGTGCTTTCTTGAATGAGAAATCATCTGTGCAGACATAAGATTTCTTTCCTAATGTACCCTTTCCAGCTAGTCTCCCCTCATATCGCGATTCAGGGACTCCAATCGGTTTAAGGTCATCAATAAAGTCAACACAAAAGTCAATGACCTCCTCAGTTCCGTAGGCACTGGCGATGCTTCCTTCTGGACGAGCTCTATTACGAACACATTTCTTGAGTACCCCCATGAACCTTTCGAATGGGAACATGTTGTGTAGAAATAGTGGTCCGAGGATATCAATCTCTTTGACAAGGTGCACTAGAAGATGTGTCATGATGTTGAAGAAAGATGGTGGAAATATCAGCTCAAAGCCAATAAGACATTGCACCACATCGTTTTGCAGCTTTATCAAATTCTCCGGGTCAATTATCTTCTGACAAACTGCATTGATGAAGGCACATATCTTCACGATGGTTAACCGGACATTATCAGGCAGAATCCCCCGCAGCACAACCGGAAGAAGTTCGGTCATAAGCACATGGCAGTCATGGGACTTGAGATTTGTAAATTTCTTCTCTGCCAAATTTAAGATTCCTTTTATATTGGATGAGTATCCAGATGGAACCTTTATACTGCTCAAGCAGTCAAACATGGTTTCTTTCTCTTCCTTGCTAAGAGTATAGCTGGCAGGACTTAAATATTGTCATCCATTATCTCACTGTTGTGGATGTAAGACATCTCGTTCTTCCATACATTGCAATTCTTGACGTGCTTCTACTGTATCTTTTGTCTTTCCGTACACTCCCAAGAATGCTATCAGGTTGACGCAAAAATTCTTCGTGAGGTGCATCACATCAATTGCATGACGAACATCTAAGACTTCCCAATATGATAGCTCCCAAAATATAGATTTCTTCTTCCACATGGGCGCCATTCCGTTTTCATTAGGAACAGGTTGGCTACCAGATTCCTTTCCAAAAATAACTTCTAGATCTTTTACCATGTTGAAGACGTCTTTACCACTACGGTGCACCGGTTTTGTTCGGTGGTCCGCTTGGCCTTTGAAATGCTTGCCCTTCTTTCGTACCGCATGCCTGATGGGAAGAAACCGACGATGACCCATGTATACAACTTTCTTACAGTGAGTCAACCATATATTATCGGTATCATCTAAACAGTGTGTGCATGCTTTGTATCCCTTGTTCGAATGTCCTGACAAGTTACTAAGAGCAGGCCAGTCATTGATCGTTACGAACAGCAATGCTCGTAGGTTGAAGTTTTCCTGTTTGTATTCATCCCACATCCGTACACCTTCATCGCCCCAGAGCAATAAGAGTTCTTCGACCAATGGTCTTAGGTACACATCAATGTCATTTCCGGGCTGCTTTGGACCCTGGATAAGCACTGGCATCATGATGAACTTTCGTTTCATGCAGAGCCATGGTGGAAGATTGTACAGACAAAGAGTCACAGGCCAAGTGCTATGACCACTGCTCATCTTACCAAAAGGATTCATGCCATCCGTACTCAAACCGAACCTTATGTTTCTCGCATCCAAATCAAATTCAGGGTACGTTCTATCTATTTTTCTCCACTGCGACCCATCAGCGGGGTGTCTCAACATTGAGTCTTTCTTGCGTTCCTCTTTGTGCCATCGCATCAACTTAGCATTATCTTTATTTCTAAACAGACACTTCAAACGTGGTATTATAGGCGAATACCATATGACCTTCGCAGGAACTCTCTTCTGGGGAGGCTCCCCCTCGACATCTCCAGGATCATCTTTTCTAATCTTGTAACGCAATGCACTGCATACGGGACATGCATCCAAATTCTCGTACTCGCCTCGGTAGAGGATACAGTCGTTGGGGCATGCATGTATCTTTTGCACTTCCAGTCCTAAAGGGCAAACAAGTTTTTTGGCTTCATACGTTGTGGCAGGCAATTCGTTGTCCTTAGGAAGCTTTTTTTAACAAGTTTGAGTAATTCACCAAATCCCTTGTCGGATACACCATTTGTCGCCTTCCATTGCAGCAACTCCAAGGTGGTGTCAAGTTTCTTCAATCCATTTTGACAATCTGTGTACAACAACTTATGGTGGTCCTCTAACAACTTCTGGAACTTCAACCTCTCCGTTTCACTCTCACAGTCTGCCTGCACATTGTGCAATGCCTGCCCCAGATCGTCGCTGGGATCATTTTCTGCTACATCTACTTCGGGCTCTTCCATGGGAATATCGTCCTCGAATGCACCGATTCCAGCATTCCCAGGAAAGTGGTCGTCAAAATCTTCTTCTTCATTGTCTTCCATGGTAACCCCCTGTTTTCCGTGCTTCGTCCAACAAACATACTTCTCCATGAAACCATTTGCGAAAATGTGGCTGTGTAGGATTCTTGAAGATGAGTAATCCTTGTTATTTTTGCAATGAACACACGGGCAGCACATAAAACCATTCTGCTTGTTTGCCTCAGCCACAGACAAAAAATAATGCAGGCCATCAATGAATTCTTTCGAACGTCAGTCAGCATTGTACATCCATTGCCGGTCCATCTGCATTTTAAATAAATCGATTTGAATTATTTACACGTATCGAATAAATAAAATATATCAAACCTAAATTAAACTAAATGTAACATAACATGAATAATTAAAAATATGCAATATCCATCATACATCTTGATTAATTAAAAGGAGTACTTAATTCATTACAGAACTTAACAAAGGAGTACTATACATGAAACTTAAAAATTCGGTCAACAACACATAGGTTTTCAACCGTCCTTGCATTGGAACGCAGAATGCTCTAACGGATTTCTTGCTGGCGCAGAAGATGGCGGAGCTAAAACCTCCGAGTTTGGTGGTGACGAACCGTAACGCCGCAATAAATCCTCAAGATCAAACGGAGGTTCCTCGCCCCTTGCCATGCATTCTCTATATTCTTTTTCCAAATAATGGAGCGCTGCTGCCCTATGAAAAGCACTAGGTTTTTTGGACCGACGACCTACTTGAGTTGTGCCCTTCTCTCCAGAAGGACAACAATCACCCCCACCGGCGCCACTCCCTCCAGCTGCTGAAGCCATATTTTACTGAAAAATACCTTTATTTTCCACAAAATTATAAATTCTTACCATTACAATGCAAAAATTATTTACTATTACAATTACAATGATCAAATTAATAACTCTTGCAAATAACAATGAAATCATATAAAAAAGACGAAATGTATCATTAATCCTCAAGAAATCTCTAATTAATTGAAAGAAATCTCTATAACTTCTAATTACTTTGACACCCTTCAGTTCCTGGAGTACACTCTTTTGAATATCCAGAAACCCTCTAGAAGAAAAATAAACCTTTATTTCTGAAAATGTATATGTCAGTAACCTCAACCCTGCGGTGATGACACTGCCTTTCGGGGGGACACGGTGAGGTACAAGGATGTCATGAATCGGCCAGTCGCAGCACCAACATTTCCGGTTAATAGGAACACAGCACCAGGCACAGGCAGCGTGCTCGTTGATATGCTCTCAGTGCAACAACGGCCACGCTGACTGCGTCAAATGCTGTCTTCGTATCAATCGGAAGTGCTGGTGATACGACCAACCGATTCGCGGTGTCCTTATAGCGCATCGTGTATCCCCAAAAGGTAGTGCCATCACCATTGGATGGAGATTAACGACGTATACTTGTTTCGAAATAAAGATTTTTTTAGCTTCTAGATGGTTTCAATGTGATCCTGAATAAATACATCACCAGAGTGTCAAAATAATCCATTCATAATTAAAAAATTCTAATATACTTATTTCATTAATTCATTCATGAATAAAAAAATCAACTATCCACAATATGGTCATATATACAAGTACATCACATGAAGTGTCTACACTCATTCTAAAAATTTGTACTATCCACATACTCATCTAAATCTAAAAGAAAATCACACCTACATATGCAATCTAGCTAGCTAAATGTCCAAGAAATGAGCTAGCTACACATTTTCTCTATTTCTAAAGCATGAAATGAGCTATACAAGCCAAGGAAGAAGAGAAAAACAAGCTCCAAACCTTTAGCGCCGATGGATGGACGGGGAATCAAAGATCTTCACAAATGTGGTGAAGAAATGAGCACTCCTCTATCCCGAGCCAAGAACAGCAAGAAAACAAGTGAGCTGAATGGCTCGGGCGGTGGGAGAGGGAAGGGGATAAGGGGCCCAAGACCTTTTGTCCCGATTGGAAGCACCAACCGGGACAAAAGGGGGGACTTTTGTCCCGGTTGGTGGTTCCAATCGGGACAAAAGGCTACGCGGGCCTTTTGTCCCGGTTGGAACCACCAACTGGGACAAAAGGCCCCCATTTTGTCCCGGTTGGTGTCTCCAACCGGGACAAATGGCCCCTGTCCCCCCGCTGGCCCGGCTAGCCGTTGGACCCGGGACAAAAGCCACCTATTGTCCCGGGCCCAAAGGCTGCCGGGACAAATGGCCTGGAACAAAGGACTGTTTTGTAGTAGTGCTCCACTCCGACGAGCCGCCGGCAGCTTGGTCCCTCCCATATTTTCTGGTCGTGGAGACGCTGCACCTGTCGCACGGAGCCCGCACGCGTCTGGGTGCGCGGCGTGCTCCTGGTCAACCTGCGTGCAGCCCGACGCACCCGGCGGCACCATGGAGGTGTTCCACTGCCTCCTCACGCTCATGTGCTTCGGCGAATAATCCACAGTTGCGCACCATCGAGTACGGCGAGCACGCCTTACTGCTCTACATTTCCCAGCAGATGAGCATCTTATTCTTCGCGTCCATATCACCAATCACATCTTTCGCGGACGACACCTCTAGCAGGCCGCACACGCCCTTCGGTTGCGCCAGTTGGAGCTCTTCATGCTGCTGTTCAGTGCGCGGCGAGCGTACTAGAGACAGGTCAAGGAGGAAGGCCAGGCGCTGATGAGCGAGATCATGTTCCGGCACTCGTACGTAGACACCCTGCAGGACATCACACTCCCTGAGGACGAAGACCGCTCGCTCAGTGATAACGAGATCATCATGCTCCGCGCAAGTTCCTCACAACAATGTTTTATGTTTTTATTGTTCCAAACAATGAATATTTCTTCCTCAGTATTGCCTAAATTGTCTCAAGATTATCACGATCCCAGATAGTCTGGTATCTCGGAAAGGATTAGTCGGATCAGTCACACAATGGTCACTTTTTTACTCCCATGACAACAGAACCCATATTATCCACAGAATAGGAAGGACTCCTCCACAACATAGTAAACATTAGCTTTTACGGCAAGCTTTTATTTTTTACTACCATCAAGTTTGGATCAAGAAGCACCCATCACGGATCGGTCACAGAATAATCGGTCGTGACAACCAGATTAGCCACAGAATAGTGAGGGCTGCTTTATACTTCCACGACACCGCAACGTAGTAAATATTTAGCTTGCCAGAAATCAGTCTGGTATGTGGCCGCTGACCAGAAAGTTGAAATCGCTCCGGAAATAAAAACATTGCGAGGGGGCTCAGCCAGTAATTAACGCAATCAAAGCGAAAATCAATGCCGACTGGTCAGCTGGGCATTAAAACGTGGAGTATCCCATTTAGGGTGTGTTTAGTTGGTGAAAAAGATTGGGTTTTAGTACTGTAACACATTTCGTTGTTATTTAACAAATAATATCCAATTATGAATTAATTAGGTTTAAAAGATTCAGCTCGTGCTAATCAGTTAGACTGTGTAATTAGTTATTTTTTCAACTGCATTTAATGCTCCATACATGTGTCCGAAAATTCGATGTGATAGGTGCTATGTAAAATTTTTTCCAAACTAAACAGGGCCTTACACTACCCACGCGGCGCCGGTGAATCGAAAGGGCACTAAAACACATGCGCAATAAAGGCTGGATTCCATTTTACTACTCCCTTCATTCAATTTTGATAGATATATTTCAAAAACTCAAATGTCCATAAATGATAGCATGAGCTGTGGCAATAAATAGCACTAGTAACGAAGAGTTCCCAGTTCAAATATTGGAGAGCCAATAAAAAGTCTATGTTGCATTTATTAGATTGATTGTGCCATATGGAAATATATCTATCAAAATTGGATGAAGGGAGTCCTGCACAATAAAAATGGAGTAATTTTTTGTTGCCCGAGTGCTCACGGGAGCTCCGGTGGAAGCTCCACCACCTTATGTGTGAATGCCATTTTACTCTTCCATGCTTCAATTTATACTTCCCGTGACTACGAACAAGTGAATGCCGAAATACATGCACATACCAAAATATCTTTTTTTTCCTTTCAATCATTCACATTAAAGAAAAAACTTTAAACCCAACTACACCTGGCTACAAAACCATGCAAGGGCCACATAAAAGAGGGAATTACTTTTCAGACCACTCAAATTAAACAAACCAGTAAGTTTTTACTTCCTACATTCCACTTTTTACTTACTACCATTTCCTACTATCCCGTAACTCCTTACGTGATAACAGTTCAACTACCATTTCCATTGGTCATTCGGAATTTTTTTAAAATTGCTACTCATTCAATACTGCTTTAATACAATAATGGAGACCATGGCCGCGACAATCAAGGGTCTCAGGTCAATTTAATCCATTAAATACACTCATCCAGAGATTTTACATCCGAGAAACTAGCTCACTGTAATTTTTCCAGTGTATTGCACTCACCGGAGTCAGACTGTGCGCCGCCGTAGGTGTTAAATAACTATTCAACAACTAGGATGCTAAATAGACCAGTATGACAGGGCTATTCAATACCCTGGGTATGGAATAGCCTGCTGTGCCCCACGGTCCGTGTCCGTGTTTGCAGTTTTTTTTCTTTCCTTCCTACGTTCGCACGTCTGGTTTTCCACCGAGCACTGGTTTTTCACATGTTCCTTTTTTCTGTCTGGTTTTCCAACGAGTGCTAGTATTAAATACTTTGAGCCTGTTCGGCTTTTAGAATGAATAGTGCTCGGCTGGTAGATTGAATAGTATTGTGTGAGAGGAAATAAACCGTAATAAGCCAAGCCTAGACCAGCCGAACAGGCTGTTTTTTTTATTCTGAGGAATTCACGGAGACGTGTTTTATCCGGGGTGTGCAATGGATGTTTCCTCTTGCGAAGCAATTAGAACCAGCTGGACTAATTTAAATTAAAAGCTGATGGCGTGCGATGATTTCTCACTCGTAGTGATCAATACGTCAGTAGCCGATTAGGGACATATACTACCAGGTAGGTAGCTACCGACGTTCTTCCTTTTTTCTAAAAAAGAAGTCATCAAAACACAAATATTGCATGCACATGCTCCAGTCATTCATTGATGTTGTAAAATTCAGTATTTACGATCCAAAGCAAACTAATTCCGTCGTTTGTACTCCATGTTCTTGTGCCCCTCATACGGCTGATTGATTTATGTACAGAAAAGGATTGTTTGAGATTGGCAAATGAATATCTGTGCACGAAGCTCTATTCTCCCTAAAAAAAAGTCTGTGCACGCGCCATCTCCAGCAAGCAAGCAACTCCAGGCTTTAGAATAGGCGTTCTCCAGCGAGCAGGCAACTCCAGCATGTGCAATTTACAGCAAGCAGTCCTGGCGTCCAACTTGCTGCACAAAACAATTCATTTTCAGATGCGATCCCTCTCCAGCAGATTTGTGATATGTGAACGACTAAGCATATAGAAGTGCAGGTACACATTAAATGAGATATGTGCTAGGAGCTGATGAACTGAAATAAACATGTAACATTAAACTAGTCGCACCTTTGCAGATGTCGTGTCATTTCACTTGGCAACCTCCCTGATGGCTTTCCACATTCTTACCCTCGCTCTCCACATCCGTAGATAATACTGAAATCAGTAATTTGATGATGAGAAAAACCTGACCGATTTGAGCTGTATCAAGATTTCAGATTGGCACATTGCAATAAATCCAAACAATTCTGTTTCAAGCATGATACTGGATATTTTTTCTTGTCAAGAAAATATTGGAATAGCAAATCCCTGAAGTTAATGAACATTAGGACTGTACCATCAAATTCAGACTATATTTTCCATTAATAACATCAGCATTGCCAAATGATTGCATAGAAGTCGAACTGGATAGGTCTGGGTACCCGAGGTGCATTCTATTGATTAATCTATATTATTATCCAAAAAATTATCACCATCATTATTGTAGATAGTCATCGGTATGCATCTAAGGAGTCTGAATAAAGGTAGTTTCTCTAGAAAGAAACCTTATCAAACATAAGTTTGCTGCAACAATGCGCATCTGGACATCACCGTCTCTGAACAAAAACATGTTGTATATCTGAATTCTCAACAGGCACTCATCTTCACAACAGGTACTCAACAGCCAAACTTTACAGGAAAGCGATGATTGGTAATAAATTGCTTGGTCTAGGAGACAATGCAGCAAAATGGTATGTAATTACAACATGAAGCAATATAGACCAATCAGATCTCAAATGGTCTGCTTAGATTTATTTAAGGTGGAATCAAATCAAGTACTAGTGCAGACAAATTGGATGGGAGATGCAGAGTTACAGACTGAGTGGGCGTGCTGCCAACTAAAGAGCTACCGTTCAGGAAAGAGGAGGGGCAGCGACACATATGGTTGATTCATCCAAAATTTAATAACAAAATTGAGTACATTTTGCTAAAGATTGGTACATGATTGCATTCCTAAACACAGAGCACAAGTTAATTTTTCATTGACTCTATTTGCACAATCTGCTATAATTTGTATGCTCACAGCCTCCTAATCTCATGGCATGGTTTATTTGGATACAGTTTCACTAGTGGATGCTGTTGATGATGGGTAAACCTATGATCTAACATTGGTCTACACATGATGGGATAATAAACCAAAATTGGCAAATCCTAATCAGTTTCAGTTGAATAGTTTCCCTAAAGAAAAATTCAGTATCAGGTGAAACATCCGTTGGTATTGCAAAGACATGTGCTAAACGAATATATGGCAACTCGTCGCCACAAGAATCAGCACCAGGACACCCTATGGTGCCTGTACATCCAATCAAAACTTTGTAATCTGCTATACATGACATCTTTTTTTTTTGAGGGAAACACAGCAAGGGAGGCCCCTGCTGTAACTTTATTAAAAAAACAAAAGAAAAGGAAAACTTACAGAGTGCTATAAAGCTGTGATAGAGCTAAAGAAAATAGCAGAAAGAGAAAACAGACTGTGTACTATACAAGTATAATGGACTAAATCCTTGAATTGACCCATTCTAAGAAAGGTGTCTTGAGAGCTTGACTGAACCTATGAGCCTGTAAAAAGCATTCATTGCTCTTCTAGTTGTCAATTGTGGGTGGCCCGTTATCAAAGACAAAGCCATTCCTTTGCTTCCAGATGCACCAGGCTGAGATGATAAAGACCTCCATGAAAAACTGCTTATAGAAACTGATTTTTGAAGCTGACAGCATATCATAGAAAGGCAGTAGAGAATTCTATTGTAGACCAATCCTCTGCCAACATTCTTTACTGAATGGACATCCAAAGAAGTGGTGATATGCAGTTTCTTCAGTATTATTGGAGCACAGCACACAATCATAGTTTGAATCTTGAATGGCGAAGTTTTTTCTCTTGAGGATATTTCTAGTATTTAGTTTGTCCATTAGTAACAACCAGGCAAATATCCTCAGCTTGTTGCAGCATTTTGAGCTCCAGATCCACAGAAAGGGAGGAGGAGGCTGGACATTCTTGTAAGGGTATATGTAGAATTTTTTGGAGGAGTATTGAGCAGATCCCCAGATATAAGTCCACTTGTCCCTGCTGTGTTTTTGAATTTGTAAGTTTTGTATTATGGTTTGGAGCTCATGGTATTCCTGAAATGCCTCCTCAGAGAGGGGCAAGAAAAACTGGTCATTGATAACGTTGTTTCTGAGAAAAGCAGCTGCTGAAATTTTGTCATTTTTGGCATTGGTGAAAAGCCTTGGGAATTTTTGCTGGAGACAATGCCCATTCCAGATGTCATGCCAGAATAAGACAGTTGTGCCATCACCTATTTGACAAGTTGGAATGCCTCTGAAGTGATCACAGAGTTTGTGCCCAGTGGAAGCCCTAGATAAGTGAAAGGTAGGGTTGCCAACCTGCAACCAAATGTTTGTGCTAGCATTTTTGCATGATCATCAGTTATGTTAAGAGGCAGCATGTTGGATTTGGCATAGTTAATCTTGAGTCCAGTAGAGTCAGAGAATGATTGCAGTAATCCTTTGAGGCAGAACAACTCTCTCTGAGAAGCTTTCATAATTATGATTGTATCATCAGCATACTGTATTATGGGAAACTTGTTGCTTGGATCAGCTTCAATGGGCAATGAGAAGAGGTTTTACTGATATGCTTTATTAACAATGCATTGTAGGAGAACTGTAGCTAAAACAAAAAGCAATGGTGATAGAGGATCACCCTGGCGTACACCTCTCTTGCATGGAAAATTCTTTCCTGGGACCCCATTAAGTAGCACAGCAGATGAACCAGTTTCAAGGATTCTTTTTATCCAATTTATCCAAGTGTCATCGAACCCCAAATGATGAAGCATTGCAAGGATGGTATTGTGCTCAATAGTGTCAAAAGCCTTTTTGAAGTCGAGTTTGAGGATTACCAATTCCCTTTTAGATTGTTGGCATTGATGAATATATTCAAAAGCCCAGGCCACACAGTCTTGGATTGATTGAGTCTTGATGAAACCGTATTGATTCCTGTGGATGAGAGGAATAATCTATTTTTGTAGTCTGTCAACAAGCAGCTTAGTGATCAGTTTCAATATAGAATTCAGTAAAGAAACTGGCCTAAAATCATTGACAGTTGTGGGGTTATTGCATTTGGGCACAAGAGTGATGAATGAGCTGTTTATTGCCTGTAGGCTTACTGTACCTTTAAAGAAATCATTGCAGAGCTCATAGATATCATGCTTAATAATGTGCCAACATTTTTTGATGAACATGCCATTGTATCCATCTGGACCAGGCGCTTTGTCAGTTAGCATTCTTTTGACAGCTTCATCTATCTCCTCCCTTGTGAAAGGTTCAGAAAGGTGACTCATGCTGTCACTCCTTTGTACCAAATTTGGCAGTTCATAATGCATATTGGGGTTCATAGAAAGGCGCATTCTTTGCTTGTAAGTTTGCCACAAGAGGGTGGCCTTTTCAAAGTGTTCGGTGACTGTTCTATCATCTAGAGTTTGCAAACTGGTGATTGTATTATGTCTATATTTTTCTGTTGCTGCTGCGTGAAAGAAGCTAGTACTTTCATCTCCAAATTTTGTCCATCTTACAGTATATCTTTTCCTCCAATATTTTTTCTTGAATTGAAGTAACTTCAGTATATGTGCTTTGAGAATCTTTTTGAAATTGCTTTCTTGTGTGAAGAGAGGTCTCTGATCTTCTAGTTTATCAAGCACTGCTAGAACTGTATTGCATTCTTGAATTAATTTGTTGAGTTGAGAGATGTTTTTGCTCCACTTTTTGAGTGCCTTTCTGAGTAGCTTGAGCTTGGCTGACACTCTTGCCACACTATTGTTCGTGTTGGTCTCAGTCTTCCAAATTTCTTCAACTAATTCAAAGAATCCTGGTTGTTCCACCCAAAAGTTTTCAAATCTGAACAAGTTTTATTTAGGGATTGCTGTATCAATCTGAACCACACATGGCAAGTTATCTGAGAGAGGCTTGGCTAGGGGCAACAATAATGTATTTGGGTATGCACTGATCCAATGAGAGGAAGTAAAACACCAGTCTAACTGCTCAAGCAAAGGGTTATCCTGCATGTTACTCCAAGTAAATTGCCTTCCTTTGAGAGGAATTTCTAGCAGACCTAAATTATTGATTATTTCATTGAAGATGAAGATATCATTCATATTTCCCCCTTCCCTGTTTCTATTTTCCAGGGTTCTGTAAAATTGAAATCACCAATTAGCATCCAATCGTCATCATCTTGTATCTGAAGGTTGTTGAGCCAGTTGACAAAGTTATCTCTTTCAGGACCACTGCAAGTTCCATAAACTGTAGTGAGGAACCAGACTGATTTGTCATGTTTGGAAGTGAATTTAACTGTTACTGCAAATCTGAGATTGTGGATGACCTCGCCCTCCAGGAGAGAGCTGTTCCATCCCATCAAAATGCCACCTGAAGCTCCTTCCGATGGTGCATAGGCAAATTTATCATAGCGTTTTGGCGCTATCTTCCTAATGAATGAGTGATCAAAGTGGCTTCTCTTTGTTTCTTGAATACAATAGACTGAACAATTGCTTTCTTCAATTTTTGATCTAACAGCATTACATTTGTCATCTCCTTTAATTCCCCTTATGTTCCAGTTCAAAACGTTCCAGGCCCTCTTGTTTCTAAATATTGTATTATCCATTGATTAGGTTGGTGGTAGCGTCAGAGCTGGCCACGACACTTGGGCAGGGCATTCCTTCACTTCTTGCTAGCAATAGCTCTGCAGTCACCTCCGAAGGAGCAAGACCGCACCTTGATGTTGCAACTTCCTGAATCTGGGCCACAGACAGTTGAGGATATATTTCGTTGCTCTTGTCCAATTCATCTAGGCCAGGAAAATCATTTGACAGAATCATGGGAGGAAGGAGTAGATTGCCAGCAAGGGATGACTAGCTAGCAACCTTCTTCTTCTTAGCAGCCCTGGTGTTGCTGCTTACTGGATCAGTGGAAGATGTGGACCTGTGGCCATTGTTGATGTGTTCCAATCTTGAGCTTCTTCTGAGATTCTTGACAGTGATTGGTGTTTCTGGAGCTTCTTTTCTTTTCCTAGCAGCAACTGATCTAGTTACTGAACGAATGGTGTCTTTAGAGATTGGGTTTGTCCCAAAGATGGGTAACTCTTCTCCAAGAACTTGCTGCATGGGAGCCCTGACTCGCCTACAGTAGGTGTGCTTTATAGGGGGCTTGATGTAGATGTTCCGTACTGTATCTGGTATCTGAGAAGGTGTCACGGCTATAGACATCTGAAGCCCATGATGGTCTCGCTCAGTGTCTCAGGCTGCCAGCAGCTGAGTTGATTGCACAGTAAATGTGGCTGCTGTAGTCACTATGTTAGCCCCTTGGCCCTCTACTGGAATAAGTTGTATGCTTTCTAAGCCATGATCATTGAGGGTGAGCCTAAAAGAGGGAGTAGGGATATTGATGACACTTATGCATCTACTAGGTGCAAGAGCCTGATGAGCAAGATTGCTGATGATAGTTTTGAGGCCGCTAATTATCTGATCAGCGAACTGCCCAGTTTTCTGGCTACTACTTCCTTCCTCAGTCATTGTCTGCTTTCCTGAGATATCCATCTGACTAGGTGAGATAAGAGACAGAGCCTGCACACATGCCTCTTGAGTTGTGACTTCTTGCTCTGCTATCTCGGCCTTGTTGGTCTTGTCAGATGAAGAATAATCTTGCTTGGGTTGTACTTCAGGTTCAACTACTATAATATTGTCATCCCTCTCGAGTAAAATCTGATTAGTGTTCTGAATATTCACCACCTCGACTTGGACTGGGTCTTGTATGGGGTGTGTTTCAGGTTCAACTAACATGATGTTATTGCTCTGCTTAGCTTCATTTTGACTGTCCATCTCAACTTGATTTACATTGTTGATCATAATAGAGTGCTGAAGATGAGGACCATTATTATTTAGTGGCATCATAGGGACTTCAACTTCCTCAATATTACCAGCTGAAAAGGCAAAATGTGCCTGGTTGGGATAGTGATCAGAGCTAACATCAGAGTCATTATTCTTTTCATCATTATGATCATTGTCCTCAGCAGGAAAGTCCGCCATTGTACTTGACTCTGAATCGCGAGCTGAGCAGGAAAAGGCAATGGTGGTTCTAGGCAAAGGAGAGATGGTGTGAGGAGTTGAGGGGGAAGTGTTGGGTACGAGCAAGGCTGGGGCGAGTGACGAGCCAGGTGGAGGTGATGAGATATTGGTTGTGTTAACGTTAGCTGCCTTCTCAGGTGTGGTGTCAGGACTTTTTGTATTTGACAACACTCTCTTGGGGGCCCAAGCGAAGTGGCGACTTGAAAGCCGCCGGAAGCACTCTCGGCACGATGCCCATAGTTAAAGCAAAACATGCATCTAATTTCCTCTTTACATTCACGAGCAAAGTGGCCTCTCCCAAGGCAATTATAGCAAATCGACCCAACCCTCTTGGAAGTTGTACCAGTAAACTCAGATGGAGGCGCATGCTTTGCTCTGTTAGGCATGTGTCCAACCATGGAGTTAATGCAAAGGTCACGTTTGCAATTACCAAAGACTCTTTTGATTTGAATGTCATCTTCTATCTCTCTCTCTCTCGGCAAGAAGAACTGCCATGGATATTGTCCAGGAAGCTTGTAGTAGACCTATCTTGTGCAGAGATGTTTTCTTTAGAACTTGTAGATGAGAAATGTTGAACTGGAATTCTGCATTCGAAACTGCCAAATTTGATGACCTTTGTATGCTGGTCATCCTCTCCGCATTTGGATTTGTTTCGAGATTCCTACACAACGGGATTTCTGAAAGTAACCTTCTTCTTATGAGTAGTTGTCTTCTTCTTTTTTCTGTACGAGACTTCATTCCAACTCTGAGCCTCCTCCCTTAACCATCTTCTTTCTTCACGAACCTAAGAATCCCCTCCATCTCTCCAGAGATGAAAGTAAACATCAAAATGATCCGTGATAAACCTCTTAAGATTACATACCATGAAACCAACTTGCTTGCAGGAAACGACAAAGCGAAAGTGCCTATCTTGCACATAAGAAACATGAAAACTAGCTGGTGATCCACCAAGGCAAGCATGAAGCGCCAAGCTGACTGTCTCCACCGTCAGCTTGAAGGTGAAGCGCTGAAAGACCGCAAGCAACGAGAAAGATCCACGGGGGGTGGATGAGGGATGGTGGACCGAAGAGTTGAGAGAAGAAAGAACCTTGTCTTGGAAACGCTTGCCGGCATCAAAATCCCAACTGCTCACGAGTTCTCTCAGCTCCTTGTCGTGCTCAAGCTCCACCAGCTTGGGCGGCGCCATACAGGACTAGTTTAGCACACCGTGTGACGGCGCCGGAGCCAACGTACTCGAGGTTGATGCAGGAGCGGGGCGGTGGCCGCCGGGGCCGGAGTGGTCACCGGCGGGTGCGGGCGCACTCAAGCTTGCCTAGTGGCTGTGGGTGACGGACTCCTGCTACCCAGAGTTGACACTATACATGACATCTAGCTCGCGGCTAAGCTCAGAACCACAGGTCACCTCATCAATAAACTGCAGAATTGAAGAGAAGTCTATGTGAATCTCAGACTCAGGATGAACTAATTATCGATAATCCAAGTGGACAGGTTCAATTAAGACTGCAGTCAGCAAGTCAATATGCACTAACCTTTTGTGTCAATTGTGTGAGGAAAAGGAAATTTATCAGGATGTCATCACTAGCAAGGGACTTTATCTGAACTAATCGATAATATCAGGCCAGCTGAAATAACAGAGATAGCATGTTCTTTTATCTATACTATACTACCTTATTTACGGTCAATTAGTTAGGGAGCTCGTGATATGGCATAACAGGGATTCTGTAATCACACAAAGTCTAACAAATATTAATGAACCTTAGTAAGATAATGCAGGCACTTGCAGTTGGTGGACTGTACCTTACCTTCTCTGATGCACTTCATGTCCATGTGCAAAATTCATCCGGTGCACTGCCAGCTGCAGCTTGATAAGTGCTTGCCCAGCTTAAACTGCAATTCACAATTCAAGATGAGTTCATCAGCTACAATGGAAAAAAAAATTTAAATATTTGGACCAGCAACCAAATTTGAAGAACGACTCACTGGTAGGAAACTGTACGGATCGGTTCAATCCCTGCACCTAATTCGGTCCGCATTTGTTAGCCACACAATCAGGGACTTGTGATAGAATCTCACACGGAGTGTGGAAATCCAATCATCTGGGAGAGTGTCTGATGTAGGTTGTCCAAATATAATACCCGTTGAGAATGGAGTTGACAACTATATACCATACTCATTTCATCTAAACTGTGTACAAATAAAATATTTGGGTACAAATGCATAAAGAAAACTTACGATCAGGAGGCAAGCACAGTCATAAATTGTTTGGGACAATTGTTTCTTGTTCCTGCTGTGCCATTTAGGAACTGCAACCTGAATATCAGAAAGTTTCAGGATGCATTGCCCATTTGAATTCATAAAACTGACCAAAAGGCTAGATCAGTTAGCAAAAACATGGGATTGTAGTACTATTGTAACGCCCGGTTTATAAAAGAACATAAACCGAGCAATCATATACGTGCCAGGATCAAGTCACACGTATATACAACAGAATGAACAGTATATCGTAGCACATATCACGTAAAAAGATATAATAAAGCGAATACGAATGCTATTTATTACAATAATGACATAAATGTCTGATACAGCGGAAGCGAAGTACAAAATACGAATAAAACTCTCCGAAGCTGAAGCAGGGCGCCACAGGGACGTCGACTGGGAGACGAACACCTAAAAGTCCTCGTAGTCCTGGTAGCGCTGAGCGAACTCCCTCGCGTCGGCAGGAACTGAGCAGCAGTAGCGTAACCAAGAGGAAAAAGTAGAGAAGAGGCAAGAGTGAGTACACAACTTGTACTCAACAAGTATAACACAAACTATGAGGCTCTAGGCTGGCTGACTCAACTGCATTAGCTTTTAAGTGTTGGCAAAATTTTATTAAAACTATTTACTACGAGTTGATGAATTACCATTAACCCAGTTACATAGTAAATTATCAGAATTATTCATACTATTACTGAGAACCAAACCGAAACCAAGCCACCAAGGTAACCCCGAGAGGCACCTCCTTCGTCGGAAGGAGACAACCCCACTAATGAAAAGGAGGATCTGGGCCGCTCATAACTGTGAGCACGGCTAGTATACCAGTTTTACACTCTGCAGAGGTTGCACATCTTTACCCACAAGTCGTGAGCTACGCCAGTTGTTCATCACACTTTCTTAGGTGAGATGACTAGCGACTCACTACGAGGCCGTTACAAAGGACACGTTGGTAAGGTGTAACCGCTAAGGAATCAGGCTCCGCAACGATGGTAACCACCTCGAGGGGGTACAAGACACACAGACCAGCCTCGTAGCCTGGCCACCATTGAAGCTCACCACCCCCCATGCCCCGTCGGTAAGTTACTCCCGAACCAAAATGGCCTAATTAGTAAGCCAAGACCGTCCCATTCCAGTCTTGTGGTAGCGCTGTTGTCCCAGGTTGTCGCTCTATGAACCAGTCCTTATGGAGAGTGGCCAACCAAGCACTAAGCACCGTGCTGGCCCCCTAAACCATGTTTCTAACAAAACCAATTTTAACGAGAAGTGAGCCACTCAAGCCACACAGAGTGCCACTCTCAGAATTTAATTCAAGTAAAACATTAATCAATTTAATTAAAAAGGACTAGAATATGTTGTAGCGCAGCAACCTAGCACAACTAACCAAAATGCAATCCAAAGGTATATATAAAGGATATTAAGTGGCTAGGAAAGTCCTTATAGGCATACAGTATTAAAATGCAGTATGAAATTGTATTTAAAAGTGATAGGTTGTTCATGTTATACTTGCCTTCCTCGTACTGCTCTGGCTGCTGCTCAAACTGCTCGGAAGATGGCTGCTCCTGGTACTTTTACTGGGGCTCCTCAGATGGACCAACGTCTACTCACGAACACATGGCCAAAACAACGCACAACAATAAGCATACAAGCAAACACTAACAAAAACTAAGAAACAGTACAACAATACATGAAAACAGCGCACAAAACTACTCTAGAACTCTTCTACGCGTTACAACGATCGCGTGGACATAAAGAATGCTTAAAACAGAGCTAAAACGCATAATCTAGGCTAAAAACAATTTCTAGGGGCTTATTTGTAAGAAAACTGAAGTTCCAGGGACTTTTCTGCTAAAACCGAGGGTCTAAATGTAAATAAACTTTAATCCCAGGGTCTAACTCGCAAATCTACCAGAGCAGGACGGCGGGTTCTATATTTAGAAAGCTCAGGGGGCTGGGCGTCAAATTTTGGACTAAAAAGGAAATATTTTTGAACAGATTGGGAGTGCGGGTTGAATAACAAAAAGTGCAGGGGCTCTTTACCAATTAAACCAGGCTGAACCATTATGCGCGGTTTCTGGCCACTGGATCTAGACCTGAGGGCTAGCAATAGATCGTCGCGGGATCTAATCGTGGCCATCTATTTCGGATCGGGCGGCTGGGGTTCAAAGGGCAAGTGGAGCGGCGGCGGAACACCGCCGGCGTGTACTCTCACGGCAGCGCAGCGCCGGAGGAGGGGGATTGGGCGCTACCGAGGGTCTTTTGGCAAGAGGTTTGGCCGTGGAGCACCGCCGTGGCATGCGTAATGCACTGGTGGCCACAGGGAGGTGGCTCGGGGCTCGGACGGGGTTCCTCGACGGCGAGGGCGGCTCGGCGTGGCGGTGTTTCGCCGGCGAGCAGCGCACCAGCACCTAGGGGGCGTCCTAGGCCAAAACATCTAGTGCAAATGAATGGGCGGGTGGTTGTGAGGCTCACCGAGGGCCTGTGGTGGCCGGAGCTGTTGCGCAGGGCGGCCGGCGTCGAGGACCTGCGGCGGAGGTGGGGCGGAGCTCGCGGCGCGGTTGATGGAGGACGTCTCCGGCTCCCTGGATGGCTCGGCTCGACGATTGGTGGCACGGCGAAGCGAGCCAGGGGGTCAGCGTGGCCCAGAACTCAACGGCGGTGAGTAATTGCTCAAGTCAGAGAGCTCACCGGCGTGGCGGTCTTCGGTGAAGATTCGGCGGTGCAGGGGCCTCGGCCGGGGTAGGAGGGCCCGGGGGGGCCTCCTGGGGCTCAGGCGGATCTAGCGCGCGGCTCCGGTGGCGCTGGAGCGTTGTGGAGTGCCGTAGCCGCGGCGGCGCAGAGGCACGGCGTGGCGGAGCGCGGCGGAGCGGGATGGAGGCGGCGCTAGGGTTTATGGCGGCGCAGCTGAGCGAGTTGGTGGGCGCAGGGGCTGCGGCTGGGGTTAAGAAGGGCAGAGCCGGGGATTGCGGCATGCACGCCCGCGGGGAAGGTCGCGAAAAACTCGGGCGGACGTTGCGGCTCTGCGGGGAAGACGGAGCTGACGGCGTGGGTCCCACGGGTCAGCGGGAGAGGGAGACGCGGAGGCTGCGATGGCAGGCGCCGACGTGTGGGGCCGCTCGGTCAGTGGCGGGAGGTGACGCGCGGGGGCGAGTCGCTGGGCTGCTGCGTGACGCGGCCGAGCGCTAGCTGGGCCGAAGTGGAGCGGGACGCGCTGGCGGGGGCCTGGTGACGCGGCGCTGCGAGCGGGCGGTGGGGGAAGTGGGAGTGGGCCGGGGTGAGGCTGGGTCGGGCTGAGGGTTTGGGCTGGTGTTTTGGGTTCCTTTTCTATTTCTTTTTCTTTTCTATTTCTAATTCAAACAAAGTTTGAATTCAAATATAAATTTGAATTCAAACCACACTCAAATAAAAGTATGCACCAGCATGAATGCAACACAAATTTTTAAACTTAGACAAATTTTAATTACTTGTGAAACAAAATTAAATTAAATGCAAGGCTAAACACAATAAACCTTAGAAAATTAAATAAATCCAATTAAATTTATTACTAAATGCTGAAATTTAAATTAGGGTGTTACATACCCTACCCCCTTAAAGAAATCTCGTCCCCGAGATTTAGCTGGGCTGGCTAGCAAAGAGATCTGGATATGTCTTCTTCAGCTCATCTTCTCGCTCCCAAGTTGCCTCAGCTTCACTGTGATGGCTCCACTGAACTCTGCACATCTTGATGCGCTTGTTCCGAGTAACCCTCTCTGATGTCTCCAGAATCTTCACCGGATGCTCAGTATACATCAGATCTTCCTGGACATCTACTCCATCCAGTGGTGCCTGCTCCACAGGTACTCGCAGACACCTCTTCAGCTGCGATATATGGAAGACATCATGAACTCCCGAAAGGCTGAGAGGTAACTCCAGGCGATAAGCAACTTCGCCTTTCCGCTCTAGCACCTTGAATGGCCCCACATACCGAGGTGCTAACTTCCCTTTGACATTGAATCTGCGGATTCCTCTCATCGGAGACACCTTCAGGTATACATAATCACCGACACTGAAAGTCAGGTCTCTCCGTTTGCCATCAGCATAGCTCTTCTGTCTGCTCTGTGCAATCCTCAGATTTTCTCGCACAGCCTGAACCATTTGCTCTGCATCATCTATGATCTCAGGGCCAAAGAGCTGTTTCTCACCAATCTGATCCCAATAGAGAGGAGTCCTGCACTTTCTGCCATACAATGCCTCAAAGGGGGACTTCTTCAGACTGGCCTGATAGCTATTGTTATATGAGAACTCAGCATATGACAGGCACTTATCCCAACTAGTACCATACTGAATAGCACAAGCTCTCAGCATATCCTCCAACACTTGGTTGGTTCTCTCTGTCTGCCCATCGGTCTGAGGGTGATAAGCCGTACTGAAACGCAGCTTCGTATCCAGCGAATCATGAAGCTGCTCCCAGAACCGAGAAGTGAACTGAGACCCTCTGTCAGATATGATCTTCTTGGGCACACCATGCAAGCAGACAATCCGAGAGATGTACAACTCTGCAAGTCTAGCACCGGAGTAAGTAGTGTTCACTGGAATGAAGTGAGCAACCTTAGTCAATCGATCCACTACTACCCAAATGGAGTTGTACCCTTTCTGAGTACGAGGCAATCCAACAATGAAGTCCATAGTGATTTCCTCCCATTTCCACTCTGGAATCTTCAAAGGCTGCAATAGACCTGCTGGCCTCTGATGCTCAGCCTTGACACGCTGACAAGTGTCACAAATAGCCACGTACTCTACCACTGAACGCTTCATCCCATACCACCAGAAACGTTCCTTCAGATCATAATACATCTTCGTGCTGCCCGGATGAATAGAGTAAGCTGTATCATGGGCCTCACTCAGAATGAACTTCCGAAGATCCTTCACATCTGGCACACAGATCCGGTTCTTGTACCACAAGGTACCCTGATCATCCTCTCTGAAATGAGGAGCCTTGCCCTTCTTGAGCAACTCACGAATCTCCTGCAGCTTTTCGTCATCTTTCTTATGCTGCCTGATCTCGGACTCTAGAGTCGGTACTGCCTCAAACGCTGCACTCGAAGTATGATGCAAGAAGCCCAGACTCAACTGCTCGAACTCCTCGCATAACTCTGGAGGCATCTGGAAAGCCACGGCCATGTTGACATAACTTCTTCTGCTCAGAGCATCTGCTACAACATTGGCCTTGCCCGGATGATAGTGAATCTCCAGGTCATAATCCTTGACTAACTCTAGCCATCTTCCCTGCCGCATGTTCAGCTCATTCTGCGTGAAAATGTACTTGAGACTCTTGTGATCAGTGTAGATATCACACCGCTGCCCATACAAGTAATGCCTCCAAATCTTCAGAGCATGCACAACTGCGGCTAACTCAAGATCATGAGTAGGATAGTTCAGCTCATGCCGGCGTAGCTGTCGTGAAGCATAAGCAATCACTCTGCCCTCCTGCATCAGAACACACCCAAGACCATCCTTCGAAGCATCACAATACACCGTGAACCTCTTCGTCTGGTCTGGCAGAGTCAGGACTGGCGCCGTAGTCAACCTTTTCTTCAGCTCATCAAAGGCCCTCTGACGCTCATCTGTAACACCCGGTTTATAAAAGAACATAAACCGAGCAATCATATACGTGCCAGGATCAAGTCACACGTATATACAACAGAATGAACAGTATATCATAGCACATATCACGTAAAAAGACATAATAAAGCGAATACGAATGTTATTTATTACAATAATGACAAAATGTCTGATACAGCGGAAGCGAAGTACAAAATACGATAAAAGCTCTCCGAAGCTGAAGCAGGGCGCCACAGGGACGTCGACTGGGAGACGAAGCACCTAGAAGTCCTCGTAGTCCTGGTAGCGCTGGACGAACTCCCTCGTGTCGGCAGGAACTGAGCAGCAGTAGCGTAGCCAAGAGGAAAAAGTAGAGAAGAGGCAAGAGTGAGTACACAACTTGTACTCAACAAGTATAACACAAACTATGAGGCTCTAGGCTGGCTGACTCAACTGCATTAGCTTTTAAGTGTTGGCAAAGTTTTATTAAAGCTATTTACTACGAGTTGATGAATTACCATTAACCCAGTTACATAGTAATTAATCAGAATTAATTATACTACTACTGAGAACCATACCCAAAACCAAGCCACCAAGGTAAACCCCGAGAAGCACCTCCCTCGTCGGAAGGAGATAACTTCACTAATCAAAAGGAGGATCTGGGCCGCTCATAACCGTGAGCACGGCTAGTATACCAGTTTTACACTCTGCAGAGGTTGCACATCTTTACCCACAAGTCGTGAGCTACGCCAGTTGTTCATCACACTTCCTTAGGTGAGATGGCCAGCGACTCACTACGAGGCCTTTAAAAAGAATCTCGTTGGTAAGGCGTAACCGCGAGAGTTAGGTCGGCGACGATGGGGCCCACCTCCGGGGGTACAAGCACAGGAGCGCAATCCAAGCACAGACCAAGCCGGAGGAGCAGGGACCATTGAAGCTTACTACTCTTGCCCCGCAGGTAAGTTACTCCAAACCAAAAAGATCTAGTTATTACGCCAAGTCTATCCCATTCTAGCCTTGTGGTAGCGCTGTTGTCCCAGGTTGTCGCTCTATGAACCGGTCCTTATGGAGAGTGGCCAACCAGGCAGTAAGCACCGTGCTGGCCCCCTAAACCATGTTTCTAAAAAAACATCTTTTAACGAGAAGTGAGCCACTCAAGCCACACAGAGTGCCACTCTCAGAATTAAGTTCAAGTAAAACATTAATCAATTTAATTAAAAAGGACCAGAGTGTGTTATAGCGCAGCAACCTAGCACAACTAACCAAAATGCATCCCAAAGGTATATATAAAGGATATAAACTGGCTAGGAAATCCTTAAAGGCATACAGTATTAAAATGCAGTATGAAATTGTATTTAAAGGTGATAGGTTGTTCATGTTATACTTGCCTTCCTCGTACTGCTCTGGCTGCTGCTCAAAGTGCTCGGAAGACGGCTGCTCCGGGTACGGGTACTGGGGCTCCTCAGATGGATCAACGTCTACTCACGAACACATGGCCAAAACAATGCACGAAAATAAGCATACAAACAAACATTAACAAAAACTAAGAAACAGTACATCAATACATAAAAACAGCACACTAAACTAGTCTAATACTGTTCTATGCGTTACAACGATCGCGTGGATATAAAGAACGCTAAAAACGGAGCTAAAACGCATTTTCTGGGCTAAAAACAAGTTCTAGGGGCTTATTTGTAATAAAACTGAAGTTCCAGGGGCTTTTCTGCTAAAACCGAGGGCTAAAACGTAATTAAAGCGAAGCTATAGGGGCTAACGTGCAAAAACACAAGGACAGGGACGGCGGGCACTATTTCCGGAAAGGGCAGGGGCCTAAACATTAAAAACAGGACCTGTAAGTAAATATTTTTCTAAACCGATGGACCGCGGGTTGATTTCAAGGAAAGGCGAGGGCTCTTTAGCAAATGTGACAGGCCGAAGGGGTACGGTTGGATCTCAGCCGTTGGATTCGGATCTGAAGGTCCAGATCTGATCGGTTTGGGATCTAATCTCAGCCACGGGTTCCAGATCGGACGGCTCCAGCGGTTTTGGGCGCGGGGCGGCGGCGGAACTTACCGGAGCGGAGCTCCCGCGGCGGCGGGGTCGCCGGAGTGAGCGAATCCGGCGCTACAGAGCCCGGTTTGGGTCACGGTTTAGCGCAAAAGGACGAGCGAGGCGTGCGTGATACAACTGGGCCAAAACCTGGACTCGGCAGGTGCCTGAGCGGCGCTGGGTTCAACGGTGGCGGTTTGGCGTGGCGGAACACGCCGGCGAGCGGCGTTCCGGCCTTGGATTGGGCCTAGGCGCCTCCATAGCTAGCGCAAAGGAAATGGCCGGGCTACGGGTTCTCACCGAAGGCGTGGGGTGGTCGGAAACGTGGCGCAGACGTGCCGGCGGCGAGGACTGGCGGCGGTGCTGGGCGGAGCTCGCGGAGACGGGTGCTGGAGGGGTGAGACGGGCCCCGGAATTCCTCGGACTGACTCGGTGGAGGCCTGCGGAAACGTTTCAGGGTCAGAGGGACACGATTGCCACCGGCGGCGAGGAGAAATTGAACGGCGGAGCGTTCTCACCTCCGAGCGTCGCCGAAGAAATTGCGGCGAGGGGTAGGCCTGGGGTCGGTGTGGAGGGAGCAGGGGACTTCACTGGACCCTGGCGAAGCTTCTGCGCTGGTCGTGGTGGAGCGGAGGGCAACGGGGCGGCGGGAGCACGGCGGCGCAGGGGTTCTGCGCAGCGGAGCTGCGCGAGCTGGCGGAGCTAGGGCTTCGTGCGGCGGCTGTGAGGCGAGGTGGGGGAAAGGGGTCCGCGGGGGCGCTACTTATAGGGCGGCGGCCAACTTGGGCGTGCGTGCCCGGTTGGAAGGCCGGCGAGATCCCAGGCGGGAGTCGCGGGCGGGCGTTGCGGGGAAGAAGGAGCTGGCAGGCGGGCCCCGGGCTGCAGCGAGACGGCGCACGGTGTGGGACTGGCAGGTCTGGCCCGCCTGGCAGTCGGGCGGAGAGGCGCGTCGCGCGGGATGCTGCTGCGCGCGTGCGCTGAGCTGCAGGGCCCAGGCGTCAGGCGGGGTGTGCGGGAGGGGCAGGCCGCGGCGTCAGCGGGCCTGAGGCGGGGGCGCGGGGTGCTGGGCTGCGCTGGGCTTCAGCGCTGGCGCGCGTTGGGCCGAGGTGAGGGCCGGGTTGCTGGGCTCGCGGGGAGAGGCTGGGTTTTGGGCTTCCGGGGAAAGCGGGCCGGGGAAGAGGATCGGACTGGGCTGAGGTGGGTTTGGGCTGGTGGGCTGGGTTTCTAGATTTGGGTTTGGGTCTTATTCTTTTCTATTTCTCCTTTTCTATTTCTAAACCAAACAAAGTTTGAATTCAAAGTTGAGTTTGAATTCAAACCACACTCAAATAAAATTATGCACCAGCATGAATGCAACAAAAATTTAAACTTATGATAAATTTTAATTAATTAAGGAACAAAAATTAGATTAAATGCCAACTAAACACAATAAACCTTAGAAAATTAAATAAAGCCAATTTAATTTATTAATAAATACTGAAATTTAAAATTAGGGTGTTACATACCCTACCCCCTTAAAGAAATCTCGTCCCGAGATTTAGCTGGGCTGGCTAGCAAAGAGATCTGGATAGGTCTTCTTCAACTCATCTTCTCGCTCCCATGTAGCCTCAGCTTCACTGTGATGACTCCACTGAACTCTGCACATCTTGATGCGTTTGTTCCGAGTAACCCTCTCTGATGTTTCCAGAATCTTCACCGGATGCTCAGTATAAGTCAGATCCTCCTGGACATCGACTCCATCCAGGGGTGCCTGCTCCTCGGGTACTCGCAGACACCTCTTCAGCTGAGATATATGGAAGACATCATGAACTCCTGAGAGGCTGAGAGGTAACTCCAGGCGATACGCAACTTCGCCTTTCCGCTCTAGCACCTTGAATGGCCCCACATAACGAGGTGCTAACTTTCCCTTGACATTAAATCTGCGGATTCCTCTCATCGGAGACACCTTCAGGTATACATAATCACCGACACTGAAAGTCAGGTCTCTCCGTTTGCCATCAGCATAGCTCTTCTGCCTGCTCTGTGCAATCCTCAGATTTTCTCGCACAGCCTGAACCATCTGCTCTGCATCATCTATGATCTCAGGGCCAAAGAGCTGCTTTTCACCGATCTGATCCCAATAGAGAGGAATCCTGCATTTTCTGCCATACAATGCCTCAAAGGGAGACTTCTTCAGACTGGCCTGATAGCTGTTGTTATATGAGAACTCAGCATATGACAGGCACTTATCCCAACTAGTGCCGTACTGAATGGCACAAGCTCTCAGCATATCCTCCAACACTTGGTTGGTTCTCTCTGTCTGCCCATCTGTCTGAGGGTGATAAGCCGTACTGAAACGCAGCTTCGTATCCAATGAATCATGGAGCTGCTCCCAGAACCGAGAAGTGAACTGAGACCCTCTGTCAGATATGATCTTCTTGGGCACACCATGCAAGCAGACAATCCGAGAGATGTACAACTCTGCAAGTCTAGCACCGGAGTAGGTAGTGTTCACTGGAATGAAGTGAGCAACCTTCGTCAGACGATCCACTACTACCCAAATGGAGTTGTACCCTTTCTGAGTACGAGGCAATCCAACAATGAAGTCCATAGTGATTTCCTCCCATTTCCACTCCGGAATCTTCAAAGGCTGTAACAGACCTGCTGGCCTCTGATGCTCAGCCTTGACACGCTGACAGGTGTCACAAATAGCCACGTACTCTGCCACTGAACGCTTCATCCCATACCACCAGAAACGTTCCTTCAGATCATAGTACATCTTCGTGCTGCCCGGATGAATAGAGTATGCTGTATCATGGGCCTCACTCAGAATCAACTTCCGAAGATCATGCACATCAGGCACGCAGATCCGGTTCTTGTACCACAAAGTACCCTGATCATCCTCTCTGAAATGAGGAGCCTTGCCCTTCTTGAGCAACTCACGAATCTCCTGCAGCTTCTCATCATCTTTCTGATGCTGCCTGATCTCTGACTCTAGAGTCGGTACCGCCTCGAATGCTGCACTGGAGGTATGATGCAAGAAGCCCAGACTCAACTGCTCGAACTCCTCGCATAACTCTGGAGGCATCTGGAAAGCCACGGCCATGTTGACATAACTTCTCCTGCTCAGAGCATCTGCTACAACATTGGCCTTGCCCGGATGATAGTGAATCTCCAGATCATAGTCCTTGACCAACTCTAACCATCTCCTCTGCCGCATGTTCAGCTCATTCTGCGTGAAAATATACTTGAGGCTCTTGTGATCAGTGTAGATATCACACCGCTGCCCAAACAAGTAATGCCTCCAAATCTTCAGAGCATGCACAACTGCGGCTAACTCAAGATCATGAGTAGGATAATTCAGCTCATGCCGACGTAACTGCCGTGAAGCATAAGCTATCACTCTGCCCTCCTGCATCAGAACACACCCAAGACCATCCTTCGAAGCGTCACAATATACGGTGAACCTCTTCGTCTGGTCTGGCAGAGTCAGGACTGGCGCCGTAGTCAACCTTTTCTTCAACTCATCAAAGGCCATCTGACGCTCCTCAGTCCATACAAAAGCCACATTCTTCTCCAGCAAAGAAGTCAAAGGCTTCGCGATCTTGGAGAAATTCTCAATGAATCTCCGATAATATCCAGCTAAGCCCAAGAAAGATCTGACTTCCTTCACTGTCTGCGGTGTCTCCCACTCGAGCACATCCTTCACCTTACTCGGATCAACAGCAATGCCTCCCTGAGAGATAACATGACCGAGGAATGGCACCTCGTCAATCCAGAACTCGCACTTGCTGAACTTGGCATACAGCTGATGCTCTCTCAATCTCTGCAACACGAGCCTCAGATGCTCTTCATGCTCTTCCTCTGTCTTGGAGAAGATCAGAATATCATCAATAAAGATCACCACGAAAACATCCAGATAATCCATGAAGACCATGTTCATCAGATGCATGAAGTAAGCCGGGGCATTAGTCAAGCCGAAGGACATGACTGTATACTCATATAGCCCGTACTTGCAGGTGAATGCCGTCTTCGGAATATCCCCAGGACGGATCCTCAGCTGAAAATATCCCGAACGAAGATCAATCTTCGAGAATATACGAGCACCTCGAAGCAAATCGAAGAGATCCTCAATACGGGGCAGTGGATGCTTGTTCTTGATAGTGACTGCATTCAGCTCACGATAATCCACACACATCCTCTTCGAGCCATCCTTCTTATCTACTAGCAGCAATGGAAAAGCCCAAGGAGAGAAGCTGCGACGGATATAGCCCTTGGCTAGCAACTCATCGATAGTCTTCTTTACTTCTTCATGCTCTATAGGTGCCATACGGTAGGGCCGCTTTGCAATAGGAGCTGTGCCAGGCAAGAGATCAATACAAAACTCAATGGCGCGTTCAGGCGGCATACCTGGCAAATCATCCGGAAAGACATCCGGGAATTCAGACACCACGCGAATACCGTCTGTGGGTCTAGCCTCCATCTGATGAAGAAATCCCGAAGGCTCTACCGCACTGATAACAACCTCTTGGCCACTGGAAGCTGATAACAAGACTGTCCGCTGAGCACAATCTATACGAACTCCCCATTTGGTCAGAGTCTCCATTCCCAGAATGACATCAATGCCCTTGGTGTCTAGCACCATCAGATCAGTACAGAACTCTACTCCCCTCAAAGAAACACTGACTCTCGGGCAGTAAGTGTGAGACCTCAACTGTCCTCCCGGTGAAGATACTAACAGGCACCTCTTTAATGTGCTAGTATGAATACCATGATGCTCGACAAAAGACTGAGTAATGAAGGAATGCGTAGCACCAGTATCAAAAAGCACTGTAGCTGGATATGAATTAACCATGAACGTACCAATAACCACGTTGGGAGCTTCGGCCGCTGACTCGGCCGTCACGTGGTTCACCCTGCCCTGTGCTGGCGCCCTGGGCTGAGCTGGGCGCCCCTGCTGTCCCGCCTGCGCCTTCCGGGGGCAAGCGTTGGCGTAGTGCCCCGGCTGGCCGCAGTGAAAGCAGGTGCGAGGAGGTCCCTGAGCCTGCTGTCCGGTAGGAGCTGCCGGACGTGGAGCCTGCGGTGCCGGTGGAGCTGGTGGAGTAGCACGAGCCGGAGGTGCCGGTAACCTCGGGCCCTGACCTGCCTGCTGCTGTCGAGGCGGGTACTGCTGCGGTGGCCTCTGCTGGTACTGCTGAGGAGGCCGGTACTGAGGCTGGTACTGCTGGGGCTGCTGGAGTCGAGGACGAGTGTTGCTGCCGGAAGCAACGGGGACAACCTTACTCTTCTTGTCCTCCATCTCCAAGTGCTTGCGCTCAGTGTTGAGCACGCTGTCAACCAGATGGTTGAAGTCGTCGAAGCGGAGGTTGAGCAACGCGTACTGGAGGTAGTCCTCAAGGCCCTCCATGAAGTGCTCCTGCTTCTTGCGGTCATCCGCAACCTCGGCAGGGGCGTAGCGTGCCAGCTGAAGAAAGCGATCACGATACTCCGTGACCGACATAGTCCCCTGAATTGACAAAGACAGATAGATATCGGAAGATTAACTCAAGATTCATAAGGATAGAACAAGGGGCATAAGCTCAAAAGAAAACGCTGAATGATTATACTTAGGATTACCTGCTTCAGTGCAAGGAACTCCTTCTGCTTCATCTTCATAACGCCCGCGGGGACGTTGTGGCTGCGGAAACGCTCCCTGAACTGGAGCCAAGTGAGAGCCTCGCGGTCGTGAACTGGATGGGACTCCCACCAGTCCAAAGCTGCCCCTCGCAGCTGTCCTGCTGCGTACAAGACGCGCTCACGATCATCGCACTGGGCGATGTCCAGCTGACGCTCCACTGCACGGAGCCAGTCGTCAGCCTGAAGAGGGTCGGACGTGTGAGAGAACGTCGGCGGGTGACCCCTCAGGAACTCAGCACGCCTGTCACGAGGCTGCGGCGGTGGAGGAGGCGGGGGCTGAGTGTGAGCGTGCTGAAGAGCCTGAACAGTGTTGTTCAGGGTAGCCATCATCTGCATCTGAAGCTGGAAGTACTGCTCCGGAGTCAAAGGCGGAGGCATCGGGATCCCAGTACCCTGGTTGTTCTGACCCTGCTGCTGGCCAGAACCGGAACCGGTGCTCCTGGTGTTCACCATCTGATTTGATCAAAAGATTTCACGAGTAAGGATATTGCAGGAACAAATTCAGATGGATATGATAACTCTTTGCGGAAAAAGACTCAGCCATGATAAAGTAGACAGGATAGAGTTGACTGTTTTACCCCCAACGATCTAACTCATTTTATTAATTAGTTAACTTTAACATCTGAGTGATTTTCTTTAAGCAAAATTTAAACTACTAAGCTATGCAATCAGTCAAAAATCCAAATCAAGCATGTAGCATAATAACAAGCAGACAATTTTCACAACTTAGCCGAGTTTAGCAATAGACTCGACTAACACAACGCGTCGCAGAACGTGCTATCGTGTTATTATTAGAAAGGTCACCTAGCTAACTCATGGTGGTCAGATGACTGATTCAGGCCAAATCTACGAAAACTATTCTTCAGAGAGAAAAATCAAGGCAGAAGGGTAAAAGGTCATAGAAGTCAAGGGGTATAATAGTAAAATAGTTTCAGCAGACAAGGATTGGAGAGAAGAAGTCCTAAAACTCGACCAGTTCTATCTAGGCTTCGTCCTACAGTCGATATGGCTCTGATACCACTCTGTAACACCCGGTTTATAAAAGAACATAAACCGAGCAATCATATACGTGCCAGGATCAAGTCACACGTATATACAACAGAATGAACAGTATATCATAGCACATATCACGTAAAAAGACATAATAAAGCGAATACGAATGTTATTTATTACAATAATGACAAAATGTCTGATACAGCGGAAGCGAAGTACAAAATACGATAAAAGCTCTCCGAAGCTGAAGCAGGGCGCCACAGGGACGTCGACTGGGAGACGAAGCACCTAGAAGTCCTCGTAGTCCTGGTAGCGCTGGACGAACTCCCTCGTGTCGGCAGGAACTGAGCAGCAGTAGCGTAGCCAAGAGGAAAAAGTAGAGAAGAGGCAAGAGTGAGTACACAACTTGTACTCAACAAGTATAACACAAACTATGAGGCTCTAGGCTGGCTGACTCAACTGCATTAGCTTTTAAGTGTTGGCAAAGTTTTATTAAAGCTATTTACTACGAGTTGATGAATTACCATTAACCCAGTTACATAGTAATTAATCAGAATTAATTATACTACTACTGAGAACCATACCCAAAACCAAGCCACCAAGGTAAACCCCGAGAAGCACCTCCCTCGTCGGAAGGAGATAACTTCACTAATCAAAAGGAGGATCTGGGCCGCTCATAACCGTGAGCACGGCTAGTATACCAGTTTTACACTCTGCAGAGGTTGCACATCTTTACCCACAAGTCGTGAGCTACGCCAGTTGTTCATCACACTTTCTTAGGTGAGATGGCCAGCGACTCACTACGAGGCCTTTAAAAAGAATCTCGTTGGTAAGGCGTAACCGCGAGAGTTAGGTCGGCGACGATGGGGCCCACCTCCGGGGGTACAAGCACAGGAGCGCAATCCAAGCACAGACCAAGCCGGAGGAGCAGGGACCATTGAAGCTTACTACTCTTGCCCCGCAGGTAAGTTACTCCAAACCAAAAAGATCTAGTTATTACGCCAAGTCTATCCCATTCTAGCCTTGTGGTAGCGCTGTTGTCCCAGGTTGTCGCTCTATGAACCGGTCCTTATGGAGAGTGGCCAACCAGGCAGTAAGCACCGTGCTGGCCCCCTAAACCATGTTTCTAAAAAAACATCTTTTAACGAGAAGTGAGCCACTCAAGCCACACAGAGTGCCACTCTCAGAATTAAGTTCAAGTAAAACATTAATCAATTTAATTAAAAAGGACCAGAGTGTGTTATAGCACAGCAACCTAGCACAACTAACCAAAATGCATCCCAAAGGTATATATAAAGGATATAAACTGGCTAGGAAATCCTTAAAGGCATACAGTATTAAAATGCAGTATGAAATTGTATTTAAAGGTGATAGGTTGTTCATGTTATACTTGCCTTCCTCGTACTGCTCTGGCTGCTGCTCAAAGTGCTCGGAAGACGGCTGCTCCGGGTACGGGTACTGGGGCTCCTCAGATGGATCAACGTCTACTCACGAACACATGGCCAAAACAATGCACGAAAATAAGCATACAAACAAACATTAACAAAAACTAAGAAACAGTACATCAATACATAAAAACAGCACACTAAACTAGTCTAATACTGTTCTACGCGTTACAACGATCGCGTGGATATAAAGAACGCTAAAAACGGAGCTAAAACGCATTTTCTGGGCTAAAAACAAGTTCTAGGGGCTTATTTGTAATAAAACTGAAGTTCCAGGGGCTTTTCTGCTAAAACCGAGGGCTAAAACATAATTAAAGCGTAGCTATAGGGGCTAACGTGCAAAAACACAAGGACAGGAACGGCGGGCACTATTTCCGGAAAGGGCAGGGGCCTAAACATTAAAAACAGGACCTGTAAGTAAATATTTTTCTAAACCGATGGACCGCGGGTTGATTTCAAGGAAAGGCGAGGGCTCTTTAGCAAATGTGACAGGCCGAAGGGGTACGGTTGGATCTCAGCCGTTGGATTCGGATCTGAAGGTCCAGATCTGATCGGTTTGGGATCTAATCTCAGCCACGGGTTCCAGATCGGACGGCTCCAGCGGTTTTGGGCGCGGGGCGGCGGCGGAACTTACCGGAGCGGAGCTCCCGCGGCGGCGGGGTCGCCGGAGTGAGCGAATCCGGCGCTACAAAGCCCGGTTTGGGTCACGGTTTAGCGCAAAAGGACGAGCGAGGCGTGCGTGATACAACTGGGCCAAAACCTGGACTCGGCAGGTGCCTGAGCGGCGCTGGGTTCAACGGTGGCGGTTTGGCGCGGCGGAACACGCCGGCGAGCGGCGTTCCGGCCTTGGATTGGGCCTAGGCGCCTCCATAGCTAGCGCAAAGGAAATGGCCGGGCTACGGGTTCTCACCGAAGGCGTGGGGTGGTCGGAAACGTGGCGCAGACGTGCCGGCGGCGAGGACTGGCGGCGGTGCTGGGCGGAGCTCGCGGAGACGGGTGCTGGAGGGGTGAGACGGGCCCCGGAATTCCTCGGACTGACTCGGTGGAGGCCTGCGGAAACGTTTCAGGGTCAGAGGGACACGATTGCCACCGGCGGCGAGGAGAAATTGAACGGCGGAGCGTTCTCACCTCCGAGCGTCGCCGAAGAAATTGCGGCGAGGGGTAGGCCTGGGGTCGGTGTGGAGGGAGCAGGGGACTTCACTGGACCCTGGCGAAGCTTCTGCGCTGGTCGTGGTGGAGCGGAGGGCAATAGGGCGGTGGGAGCACGGCGGCGCAGGGGTTCTGCGCGGCGGAGCTGCGCGAGCTGGCGGAGCTAGGGCTTCGTGCGGCGGCTGTGAGGCGAGGTGGGGGAAAGGGGTCCGCGGGGGCGCTACTTATAGGGCGGCGGCCAACTTGGGCGTGCGTGCCCGGTTGGAAGGCCGGCGAGATCCCAGGCGGGAGTCGCGGGCGGGCGTTGCGGGGAAGAAGGAGCTGGCAGGCGGGCCCCGGGCTGCAGCGAGACGGCGCACGGTGTGGGACTGGCAGGTCTGGCCCGCCTGGCAGTCGGGCGGAGAGGCGCGTCGCGCGGGATGCTGCTGCGCGCGTGCGCTGAGCTGCAGGGCCCAGGCGTCAGGCGGGGTGTGCGGGAGGGGCAGGCCGCGGCGTCAGCGGGCCTGAGGCGGGGGCGCGGGGTGCTGGGCTGCGCTGGGCTTCAGCGCTGGCGCGCGTTGGGCCGAGGTGAGGGCCGGGTTGCTGGGCTCGCGGGGAGAGGCTGGGTTTTGGGCTTCCGGGGAAAGCGGGCCGGGGAAGAGGATCGGACTGGGCTGAGGTGGGTTTGGGCTGGTGGGCTGGGTTTCTAGATTTGGGTTTGGGTCTTATTCTTTTCTATTTCTCCTTTTCTATTTCTAAACCAAACAAAGTTTGAATTCAAAGTTGAGTTTGAATTCAAACCACACTCAAATAAAATTATGCACCAGCATGAATGCAACAAAAATTTAAACTTATGATAAATTTTAATTAATTAAGGAACAAAAATTAGATTAAATGCCAACTAAACACAATAAACCTTAGAAAATTAAATAAAGCCAATTTAATTTATTAATAAATACGGAAATTTAAAATTAGGGTGTTACATCATCAGTCCACACGAAAGCCACATTTTTCTCCAGCAAGGAAGTCAAAGGCTTCGCGATCTTGGAGAAATTCTCAATGAACCTCCGATAATATCCTGCTAAGCCCAAGAAAGACCTGACTTCCTTTACTGTCTGCGGTGTCTCCCACTCGAGCACATCTTTCACCTTGCTCAGATCAACAGCAATGCCTCCCTGAGAGATAACATGACCGAGGAATGGAACCTCGTCAATCCAGAACTCGCACTTGCTGAACTTGGCATACAGCTGATGCTCTCTCAATCTCTGCAATACGAGTCTCAGATGCTCCTCATGCTCTTCTTCTGTCTTAGAAAAGATCAGAATATCATCAATAAAGATCACCACGAAGACATCCAGATAATCCATGAAGACCATGTTCATCAGATGCATGAAGAAAGCCGTGGCATTAGTCAGGCCGAAGGACATGACTGTATACTCATATAGCCCGTACTTGCAGGTGAATGCCGTCTTCGAAATATCCCCAGGACGGATCCTCAGCTGAAAATAACCCGAACGAAGATCAATCTTCGAGAATATACGAGCACCTCGAAGCAGATCGAAGAGATCCTCAATACCGGGCAGTGGATGCTTGTTCTTGATAGTGACTGCATTCAGCTCCCGATAATCGACACACATCCTCTTCGAGCCATCCTTCTTATCTACCAGCAATAATGGAAAAGCCCAAGGAGAGAAGCTGCGACGGATATAGCCCTTGGCTAGCAACTCATCAATAGTCTTCTTAACTTCTTCATGCTCTATAGGTGCCATACGGTAGGGCCGCTTTGCAATAGGAGCTGTGCCAGGCAAGAGATCAATACAAAACTCAATGGCGCGTTCAGGCGGCATACCTGGCAGATCATCCGGAAAGACATCCGGGAATTCAGACACCACATGAATACCGTCCGTGGGTCTAGCCTCCATCTGATGAAGAAATCCAGAAGGCTCTGAAGCACTGACTGTCACCTCTTGGCCATCAGATGCTGTCAGGTGAACTTCCCGATGAGCACAATCAATTCTGACTCCCCACTTGGCAAGAGTATCCATTCCCAAAATCACATCGATACCCTTGGTGTCTAGCACCCTCAGATCAGCACTGAACGTTGCCCCCCTTATGGCTACACTGACTTGGGGGCAAATAATATGGGATCTCAACTCCCCTCCCGGTGAAGAGACTAGCAGACACTTCCTTAATGCAGTGGTAAAGAAACTATGCTCCTCAACATATGACTTGGTGATGAAAGAATGAGTAGCACCAGTATCGAAAAGCACTGAAGCTGGATGGGAGTTGACCATGAACGTACCAATAACCACGTTGGGAGCCTCGGCCGCTGACTCGGCCGTCACGTGGTTCACTCTGCCCTGAAGTGGCGCCCTGGGCTGAGCTGGGCGCCCCTGCTGTCCCGCCTGCGCCTTCCGGGGGCAAGTGTTGGCATAGTGCCCCGGCTGGCCGCAGTGATAGCAGATGCGAGGAGGTGCTGGAGCCTGCTGTCCGGTAGGAGCTGCCGGACGTGGAGCCTGCGGTGCTGGTGGAGCTGGTGGAGCACGAGCCGGAGGTGCCGGTAACCTCGGGCCCTGACCTGCCTGCTGCTGTCGAGGCGGGTACTGCTGCGGCCTCTGCTGGTACTGCTGGGGAGGCCGGTACTGCTGCTGCTGGTACGGCTGAGGCGGCTGGAGGCGAGGACGAGTGTTGCTGCCGGAAGCAACGGGGACAATCTTCCTCTTCTTGTCCTCCATCTCCAGGTGTTTGCGCTCCGTGTTGAGCGCGCTGTCAACCAGATGGTTGAAGTCGTCGAAGCGGAGGTTGAGCAGCGCGTACTGGAGGTAGTCCTCAAGGCCCTCCATGAAGTGCTCCTGCTTCTTGCGGTCATCCGCAACATCGGCAGGGGCGTAGCGAGCAAGCTGCAGAAAGCGATCATGATACTCCGTGACCGACATAGTCCCCTGAAGTGACAAAGACAGATAGATATCGAAAGATTAACTCAAGATTTCATAAGGATAGAACAAGGGGCATTAGCTCAAAAGAAACCGCTGAATGATTATATTTAAGATTACCTGCTTTAGTGCAAGGAACTCCTTCTGCTTCATCTTCATAACGCTCGTGGGGACGTTGTGGCTGCGGAAACGCTCCCTGAACTGGAGCCAAGTAAGAGACTCGCGGTCATGAACTGGGTGGGACTGCCACCAGTCCAAGGCTGCCCCTCGCAGCTGTCCTGCTGCGTACAGAACTCTCTCCCGATCATCGCACTGGGCGATGTCCAGCTGACACTCCACTGCACGGAGCCAGTCGTCAGCCTGAAGGGGGTCGGACGTGTGAGAGAACGTCGGCGGGTGACCCCTCAGGAACTCAGCACGCCTGTCGCGAGGCTGCGGCGGTGGAGGAGGCGGAGGCTGAGTGTGAGCCTGCTGAAGAGCCTGAACAGTGTTGTTCAGGGTGGCCATCATCTGCATCTGGAGCTGGAAGTACTGCTCCGGAGTCAAAGGCGGCGGCATCGGGATCCCGGTACCCTGGTTGTTCTGACCGTGCTGCTGGCCAGAACCGGAACTGGTGCTCCTGGTGTTCACCATCTGATTTGAACAAAAGATTTCACGAGTAAGGATATTGCAGGAATAAATTCAGATGGATATGATAACTTTTGCGGAAAAAGACTCAGCCATGATAAAGTAGACAGGATAGAGTGAACTGTTTTACCCCCAACGATCTAACTCATTTTATTAATTAGTTAACTTTAACATCTAAGTGATTTTCTTTAAACAAATTTAAACTACTAAGCTATGCAATCAGGCAAAAATCCAAATCAAACATGTAGCATAATAACAAGCAAACAATTTTCACGACTTAGCCGAGTTTAGCAATAGACTCGACTAACACAACGCGTCGCAGAACGTGCTATCGTTTTATTATAAAAGGGTCTCCTAGCTAACTCATGGTGGTCAGATGACTGATTCAGGCCAAAATCTACGAAAACTATTCTTCAGAGAGAGAAGTCGAGGCAAGAAGGGTAAAGGTCATAGAAGTCAAGGGGTATAATAGTAAAATAGTTTCAGCAGGCAAGGATTGGTGAGAAGAAGTCCTAAAACTCGACCAGTTCTATCTAGGCTTCGTCCTACAGTCGATACGGCTCTGATACCACTCTGTAACGCCCGGTTTATAAAAGAACATAAACCGAGCAATCATATACGTGCCAGGATCAAGTCACACGTATATACAACAGAATGAACAGTATATCGTAGCACATATCACGTAAAAAGATATAATAAAGCGAATACGAATGCTATTTATTACAATAATGACATAAATGTCTGATACAGCGGAAGCGAAGTACAAAATACGAATAAAACTCTCCGAAGCTGAAGCAGGGCGCCACAGGGACGTCAACTGGGAGACGAACACCTAGAAGTCCTCGTAGTCCTGGTAGCGCTAAGCGAACTCCCTCGCGTCGGCAGGAACTGAGCAGCAGTAGCGTAACCAAGAGGAAAAAGTAGAGAAGAGGCAAGAGTGAGTACACAACTTGTACTCAACAAGTATAACACAAACTATGAGGCTCTAGGCTGGCTGACTCAACTGCATTAGCTTTTAAGTGTTGGTAAAATTTTATTAAAACTATTTACTACGAGTTGATGAATTACCATTAACCCAGTTACATAGTAAATTATCAGAATTATTCATACTATTACTGAGAACCAAACCGAAACCAAGCCACCAAGGTAACCCCGAGAGGCACCTCCTTTGTCGGAAGGAGACAACCCCACTAATCAAAAGGAGGATCTGGGCCGCTCATAACCGTGAGCACGGCTAGTATACCAGTTTTACACTCTGCAGAGGTTGCACATCTTTACCCACAAGTCGTGAGCTACGCCAGTTGTTCATCACACTTCCTTAGGTGAGATGACTAGCGACTCACTACGAGGCCGTTACAAAGGACACGTTGGTAAGGTGTAACCGCTAAGGAATCAGGCTCCGCAACGATGGTAACCACCTCGAGGGGGTACAAGACACACAGACCAGCCTCGTAGCCTGGCCACCATTGAAGCTCACCACACCCCATGCCCCGTCGGTAAGTTACTCCCGAACCAAAATGGCCTAATTAGTAAGCCAAGACCGTCCCATTCCAGTCTTGTGGTAGCGCTGTTGTCCCAGGTTGTCGCTCTATGAACCGGTCCTTATGGAGAGTGGCCAACCAAGCACTAAGCACCATGCTGGCCCCCTAAACCATGTTTCTAACAAAACCAATTTTAACGAGAAGTGAGCCACTCAAGCCACACAGAGTGCCACTCTCAGAATTTAATTCAAGTAAAACATTAATCAATTTAATTAAAAAGGACCAGAATATGTTGTAGCGCAGCAACCTAGCACAACTAACCAAAATGCAACCCAAAGGTATATATAAAGGATATAAAGTGGCTAGGAAAGTCCTTATAGGCATACAGTATTAAAATGCAGTATGAAATTGTATTTAAAAGTGATAGGTTGTTCATGTTATACTTGCCTTCCTCGTACTGCTCTGGCTGCTGCTCAAACTGCTCGGAAGACGGCTGCTCCTGGTACTGGTACTGGGGCTCCTCAGATGGATCAACGTCTACTCACGAACACATGGCCAAAACAACGCACAACAATAAGCATACAAGCAAACACTAACAAAAACTAAGAAACAGTACAACAATACATGAAAACAGCACACAAAACTACTCTAGAACTCTTCTACGCGTTACAACGATCGCGTGGACATAAAGAACGCTTAAAACGGAGCTAAAACGCATAATCTAGGCTAAAAACAAGTTCTAGGGGCTTATTTGTAAGAAAACTAAAGTTCCAGGGACTTTTATGCTAAAACCGAGGGTCTAAATGTAAATAAACTTTAATCCCAGGGTCTAACTCGCAAATCTACCAGAGCAGGACGGCGGGTTCTATATTTAGAAAGCTCAGGGGGCTGGGCGTCAAATTTTGGACTAAAAAGGAAATATTTTTGAACAGATTGGGAGTGCGGGTTGAATAACAAAAAGTGCAGGGGCTCTTTAGCAATTAAACCAGGCCGAACCGTTATGCGCGGTTTCTGGCCACTGGATCTAGATCTGAGGGCTAGCAATAGATCGTCGCGGGATCTAATCGTGGCCATCTATTTCGGATCGGGCGGCTGGGGTTCAAAGGGCGAGTGGAGCGGCGGCGGAACACCGCCGGCGTGTACTCCCGCGGCGGCGCAGCGCCGGAGGAGGGGGATTGGGCGCTACCGAGGGTCTTTTGGCAAGAGGTTTGGCCGTGGAGCACCGCCGTGGCGTGCGTAATGCACTGGTGGCCACAGGGAGGTGGCTCGGGGCTCGGACGGGGTTCCTCGACGGCGAGGGCGGCTCGGCGTGGCGGTGTTTCGCCGGCGAGCAGCGCACCAGCACCTAGGGGGCGTCCTAGGCCAAAACATCTAGCGCAAATGAACGGGCGGGTGGTTGTGAGGCTCACCGAGGGCCTGTGGTGGCCGGAGCTGTTGCGCAGGGCGGCCGGCGTCGAGGACCTGCGGCGGAGGTGGGGCGGAGCTCGCGGCGCGGTTGATGGAGGACGTCTCCGGCTCCCTGGATGGCTCGGCTCGACGATTGGTGGCACGGCGAAGCGAGCCAGGGGGTCAGCGTGGCCCAGAACTCAACGGCGGTGAGTAATTGCTCAAGTCAGAGAGCTCACCGGCGTGGCGGTCTTCGGCGAAGATTCGGCGGTGCAGGGGCCTCGGCCGGGGTAGGAGGGCCCGGGGGGGCCTCCTGGGGCTCAGGCGGATCTAGCGCGCGGCTCCGGTGGCGCTGGAGCGTGGTGGAGTGCCGTAGCCACGGCGGCGCAGAGGCACGGCGTGGCGGAGCGCGGCGGAGCGGGATGGAGGCGGCGCTAGGGTTTATGGCGGCGCAGCTGAGCGAGTTGGTGGGCGCAGGGGCTGCGGCTAGGGTTAAGAAGGGCAGAGCCGGGGATTGCGGCATGCGCGCCCGCGGGGAAGGTCGCGGAAAACTCGGGCGGACGTTGCGGCTCTGCGGGGAAGACGGAGCTGACGGCGTGGGTCACACGGGTCAGCGGGAGAGGGTGACGCGGAGGCTGCGATGGCAGGCGCCGACGTGTGGGGCCGCTCGGTCAGTGGCGGGAGGCGACGCGCGGGGGCGAGTCGCTGGGCTGCTGCGTGACGCGACCGAGCGGAAGCAGGCCAGCGCTAGTTGGGCCGAAGTGGAGCGGGACGCGCTGGCGGGGGCCTGGTGACGCGGCGCTGCGAGCGGGCCGTGGGGGAAGTGGGAGTGGGCCGGGGTGAGGCTGGGTCGGGCTGAGGGTTTGGGCTGGTGTTTTGGGTTCCTTTTCTATTTCTTTTTCTTTTCTATTTCTAATTCAAACAAAGTTTGAATTCAAATATAAATTTGAATTCAAACCACACTCAAATAAAAGTATGCACCAGCATGAATGCAACACAAATTTTTAAACTTAGACAAATTTTAATTACTTGTGAAACAAAATTAAATTAAATGCAAGGCTAAACACAATAAACCTTAGAAAATTAAATAAAGCCAATTAAATTTATTACTAAATGCTGAAATTTAAATTAGGGTGTTACAACTATCCACTAATCACTGCATAAATTGAGATGTAGGGAATCGAAATACATCTTCATAAAAGCACACATAAGGAATCGAAGCAAGCAGTGAATGGGAGACAATGATGCACCGGAAGGCTTCATCCGTGTAGGGTCTCTCCAGGGCAGCCGGAGGCGGGTAAGTCGAGGATGCGGTGCGGCGGGGGCAGACTAATACTAGGATGGCAGGAGGACAGGCATCGGCACCCGGTCAAAATGTTGGATAGTGTGCATTAAATTGACAAGATATGGCAGCAAGTTGTAGAGGTGTGCATCAAATTGGCAAGATGCAATGATGTCCATATATTCAATGATAAGCATCTCAGTAACTAATATATAAATGCCTTTCAGCAAGCAAAGTGGCATGCATAATTGTATACTGAAATTTCAGAATACATAAGCATGCATATGGACAACAATGTTCATCAGATCTAAGATTTATGAGCATATGAGCACCTCTTTGTCACACAAGAAATTCTACTAAGCATGCCATAAAGTGTTACAATCAGAAACCTCAAATCTGAACGATCAACACCTATATATAGATAAGTATAGATTGATCGATACTGCATATTATGCCCAAAGTTTAATAGGTGCAATCTAAGAAGACATACTGATAGGATTTCAGGAAACAAAAGGTATTTCTGTAAGAAAATCATGTAATTGGCACCATGATCTAACCTTTACTGCATAACTTGAACTATTAACAAAAAAACATAAATGCAGAAAAAGACTGCAGTTTGCTGGACCCATCTCATGCAGGAGCCAGAACAAAATATGCAGGAGCTAAAGTACAAACTGATGACAATGGGGAACGAGACTGAACCAGCACTGGCAAGCATCACCTGACAGTTTCGCAAGGAGGTCTTGGCATTCAGCATATTGTCGAATAGTCGTTGGCACCAGGGTAGATCCAGTCATCCCAGCAGGCAGCGGTGGCACCATCGCACCAAGCGGGGAGTAAAACAGCAGTTGATTGAAAAAAAATCTCAACCAATATCCATCCAGAAATCACATCTGCCATGCTCCAAATAAACTAGAACTAGTTAAGATCCTCCGCTCCAAGAATATTTTATCTGCTCGCAAAGAGGAAATTAGAAAGAAAAACATGCTCGTAGGGCATCCTTGGATCGATCTGCGCACCTTGGGGATTCAGGGAGAGGTAGATCAAGGAGCAACTTGCGCAGGGCGAGTGTCAGGCTCGGCAATGCCCTTCAGTTCTTCAGAAGGTTCAGTCTACGCATGCAAGTGAAAGCCGGCACTCAACTTACCGCTTCGTCGACTTACCAGCTATCGCAGGATCGTCATCCAATGGTTCATGGCAACGGGTGACGAGCTACAGCTGCTCAGGCGCTCCCTGGGTTCTGAATGAACTGTAATAAGCAGAGTTAATTTATGTTTTACTTTTACCGCTAATGTAACTTCCCGCCAACTGTTAAAAGGCGGAGGAGGAGTGGTTGAACTTTATCGTGGAAGAAGAACACGTTCTTAGGCTAGGGTTTGTAGCTGTAGGCACCGCCACTCTGACGGCCGGGAGATCAGACCTTCGTCTTGTCATAGGTACTGAATCCCTGAATTGCAGTTGCTCCTAGCTTAATTCATGCTCGTTGGTTCTTCTGCTCCATGGATCTATTGTAGTATAGCTGTTAGGATTAGTTCGTTCCTCACAATTGGTATCCAGAGCCGGCTATCCTTGGCCAGATTCGGTTGTTCCAGAGCCATAGTTCCGGATCAAGTCCGATCGGCGCGGTGGATTCGTGGTTTCGACTCACTCGTGTAAAATCCCACCCATCCCACCCTGATCCGTGAACACCACCCCTCTTTTCCCTTTCACTATCGGGAGATTCTGCTGAGGCAAGGGTTGCAGGACGGTGTTCTTGCGTAAAATTCCGGGAGCCGGTAAGCTGTTTTAGACCGAGGAGGCGTTGGCGGGAGCGAGGTTACTCTGTGGAAAGGGTTTCAAGGCGAGTCCTTGTGTAAAATTCCGTATCCTCTTCCGTAACCTAGGCGGCGGTAGACCATTCTTGCAGATCTACAAGGGGAAAGCTAGTCTCAAACCATATCTGTAAGAGGGAGAAGATGACGACACCACAAGATGGGGAACTGGACGAGTATGCCACAGCTGAGGAGGTAAATGGCATTCGTCGCACTCTGGATTCTTTCATGAAGACACAGGAACAACGCAATGTTGCAATGGAAAATACATTGGACAAGATCCTTGGCAAGCTTGACAAACTATACTCCACAGATACTGCTCCTGTGGTAGAGGACAAAGGCTCCAATGCCAAGAGTAAGCCAAATGTTCATGCCAACAAATCTTTACATTTTGGCCCACCCCAGCAACCAAATACCACTTATTACTATACTCCACCTTGCCAGAAGATTACTTTTTGTCCAGTTTCATTGCAGGATTGAAAGATTATATTCAGCACCACCTCCAACGCCACAAGCCAACCACATTAACTCAAGCCTTCTGGTTTGCCAGAAGATTGAAACAGGCCACCTATCAATCCAAGAGATACACTGTCTTTCCACCAGTGCAAAAGCAAGTGAAACCTTGGGTTAAGGACCCAAAACAAACTGAGCAAAAAGATGCTACTAACCAGACCATAGCAGATCTCAGAGCTGCTAGCAAATGCTTTAAATGTAGAGAACCATGGGTTCCTGGTCACACTAAAGTTTGTAAGGGCAAACAAAACTTTTCTATGATTTTGGTGGAGAATGCCGAGGGCAAATAGGAAGTTGCAGTTGTTGATGATACAACTCAATCAGAGGATGGAGAATATTTTGATGCACAACCTATTCCTGTGGCACAAGTTTCTATGCATGCCTTATGTGGCTCCACTTCTCATGCCACTGTCTTCACACTGAAATTAAAGTTTGGAAAACACTCAGCAACAGCATTGGTTGATACTGGCAGTGACATTTCCTTTATAAATGCTAAATCTGCCGCACGCCATAAGTTTCATATTTCGACTACCTCTCCTCTACAAGTAGCAGCAGCTAATGGTTCAACAATGCTCAGTGAAACTGCATGTTCTGCTTGCCCTTATTTCATTCAGGGACATGACTTCATCTCTGATTTCAGACTATTGGAGTTGCAAGGCTATGATGTCATTTTAGGGGCAGATTGGCTTTTGGTTCATAGTCTAGTTGGATTGAATCTGAAAACATGGGAGTTCACTATCACTAAGGATGGCCACTCACTCCTTACCTTTCAGGATGAATCTATTCCACCCAAACACCTGCTAATTGGGCCTAAGAAGTTGTATCAGTTACTGAAGAAGCAAGCTTGCTCATCTGTCATAGTTCTCTCAACTACAAATTCTAGCATTGCTGCTGAGTACCAACAAGAGGTTCCACCAGCTATCTCCACAGTGTTATAGGAATTTGCTGACATTTTTCAGGAACCTACAGACCTTCCACCCCACAGAGAAGTGGATCATCCTATTCTGTTGATGGACAATTCAAAGGTGGTGAATCAAAGACCCTATAGATTGCCCTATAACAAGAATAATGCTCTGGAGGAATTAATTTAGCACATGCTGACATCCAATATGATCAGGCCAAGTTTAAGCCCATACTCTTCTCCAGTCATTATGGTTAAGAAAAAGATAGAACTTGGAGACTCTGTGTGGACTACAGACAATTAAATGCCAATACTGTGAAAATCAAGTATCCCATCCCCATCATTGAAGATTTGTTGGATGAATTGCATGGAGCCAAACTATTCTCTAAAATTGATTTGAGATCTGGATATCACCAGATAAGAATGAAAGAGGCTGACATCCAGAAAACAGCTCTCTCTACACATTTGGGCCATTTTGAATATGTGGCAATGCCATTTGGATTAACTAATGCTCCTGCTACATTCCAGTCTCTCATGAATTCAGTTCTTTCTCAGTATCTCAGAAAGTTTGCTCTAGTATTTTTCGATGACATACTCATCTACAGTTCCACATTAGAAGATCATGTGAGTCATTTAAGGGTTGTTTTGGAGGCTCTTAGATGCAACAATTTGTATGCTAAAATGAGCAAATTCTCTTTTGCCAAAGAAGAGATTGAATATCTGGGACACATTATAAGCAAGGATGGAGTGGCAACAGACCCACAGAAGCTGAGTACTATTGCAAATTGGCCCTCACCTCAAACAATTACACAACTCAGAGCTTTCTTGGGCCTCACTGGGTATTATAGGAGATTTGTTCAAGGTTATGGCACAATCTGCAGACCATTGTATGATGCTCTCAAAAAAGATGCCTTCCATTGGTCTGATCCACAGGAACAAGCATTCCAGCAACTAAAGCAAGCCATGTTGACTCCCCCAGTTTTGGCATTACCAGATTTTCTAAGGTTTTATATGCTTAGCCTTGCATTTAATTTAATTTTTTGTTTCACAAGTAAATAAAAAAAATTTCTTAGGTAAACATGTTGTGCATTCATGCTGGTGCATAATTTTATTTGATTGAGTGTGGTTTGAATTCAAATAGGTTTAGTTTGGTTTGAAATAGGAAAAAGAGAAAAAAGGAAATGGAAAACCCAGCCCAACCAAACCCAACCCAACTCAGCCTTGGCCCAACCCGCTACCCCTTTTCCTTTCACCCGGCAGCCCCAGTTCCCCCTCTCCCCTCTCCGCAGCCCAGCCTACCTTTCCCCTCTTTCCTTCAGCGCTCGACCTAGCCCAAACCCGCAAGCGTCCCAGCTTCCTCAGCGCCCCGGGCTCCTGCTCGCCGCGTTAGCGCTTGCCCCGTCGCTGATCAGTCGGCCCCCGCATGTCAGCCTCAGCCGCACACTCGCACGCTCGCATCGCCGCACTGCTCAGCGTTCCGCGTCCTCTGACAAGGATGGCCCACCTGTCAGCCGACCCTCGCGCGTTGCTCGCCTCGCCCGACCCTGCCTCCTCTACCGACCACCCGGGCCCGCCGGTCAGCGTCACACCCCGCATCCGCGTTCGCCTGACCGCTCGCTCGCGAGCCCCTGACGCCGTGGCCCCACTTGTCATCCCCGTCCCCCGCTTCCTCCGCGCGCTCACCGGTCACGCCCGAGATCCTCGCCGGGATCACACCCTGGCACGCATGCCTAGGATCCCCGCCCTCCTTCTTTAAACGCACCAGTGGACCCTCTGCGCCTCATCTCCACCGCAGCTGCCGCTCCAAACTCTAGCTCCACCGCCTCTCCTTGCTCCACCACGCAGAGCATCTGCGCCGCCGTGGAGTCGCCGCCCTGCCACACCACAGCCTTCCAGGAGCCGTGCAACATCTCCGCCCAGTGCCCAGGACTTTCCCCGAGTGCGCTGCTCCGACCTCGGTCCACGGCCGCTACGGAATTGCACTCACTGCCGCCGCGGGTGAGTTCAGTCCACTGCCCAATTTCCTCGCTGCCGTTGATCGCCGGACCTCCTTTACCCCCACTGCACCGTCCCAGGTCCACCACGAGTCGAGTCGTGCTGCCCAGAAGCCCGGAGAAGCCCCGCAGCGATCTGCCCCATGCGCAGCATCGATTCCCCGCCGCCGGACCTCGTCGTCGACGCCGCCGCACGTCACTCCAACCCGAACCAAACCCCGGTGAGCACCAGCCCGACCTCCTCTCTCTGTTGCACTAGTAATCTAGGCCTGTAGCCCGCGCCCGAGGCCGGAACGCCCTGCACCGGCGAGCCTTGCCGCGCAGACCCGCCGCCGCCGTAGCGCATGCCGCTCCGGCCCTCCTCGAGCCCAGCCTAGTGCCTAGGTGGTTTACGCACGTCGCTTAGTCCATCCCAGACCCAAGCGCTAGTCGTTTTGGCCCCGGCAATGCCAGATTGGAGAACCCCAGCGAGATCCTGACAAGCACCGCCGCGGAGTTGGTCACCGGCACCGAGCGCCGCCGTCCCCGCGTAGCGATTTTGATCCAAGCCGTGCGATCATGCATCAACAGCCCTGATTAGATCCCGCGTACCCCTTCGGCTGGCCTTTTGCTAAAGAGCCCCTACAGTTTTCCGAAATAAACCCGCAGTCCATGTCTGTTGAAAAATAATTCCAAATCCACCCCTGCTTTTACGTTTTAGACCCTGAGTTTCTCTCAAATAGAACCCGCCATCTAGCTCAGGTCTTTTTGTGCGTTAGCCCCTGAGTCTATGGGTTAATTGCATATAAGTCCCCAGTTTTTGCCCAGAACCCCCCTGTAGCTCAGTTTTTCTCGCAGATAGGTCCCTGGATCTTGTTTTAAGTGTAGTTTTCACGTTCTAGCTCCGTTTTAGGCGTTCTTTATGTCCACGCGGTTGTTGTAATGCGTAGAATAGTTCTAGCTTAGTTTTGTTTGCTGTTTTTATATACTGTTGTACTATTTCTTAGTTTTTGCTTTTGTTAGCATGTATGTGTATATGCTGGACTTGTTTTGGCATTGCGATCGTGAGTAGACGTTGATCCATCCGAGGAGTACCAGGAGCCATCTTCAGAGCAGTTTGAGCAGCAGGAGAACTTTGAGGAAGGTAAGTATAACATGAACACCACCTATCACTTTTAAATACAATTTCATAATGCATTTTAATACTGTATGCCTATAAGGACTTTCCTAGACACTTTATATCCTTTATATATATCCCTTGGGTTGCATTTTGGTTAGTTGTGCTAGGTTGCTGCGCTATAACACACTTGGTCTTTTTTTAATTAATTTGATTAGTGGTATATGCAACTAAATTCTGGGAGTGGCCCGCTTGAGTGGCTCACGTCTCGTTAAAAATTGGTTTTTCTAGAAACTTGGTTTAGGGGCTCGCACTGTGTTATGTGCTAGCTACTCTCCATAAGGACCGTATGTCGTTAGAGCGACAACCTGGGACAACCGCGCAACCACAAGACTAGAATGGGAGGGTCTTGGCTTACTAATTAGGTCTTTTTGGTTTGGAGTAACTTACCTGCAGGGTAGGGGAGGTAAGCTCCTATGGCCCTCGTATTGAGTGGCCTTGTCTGTGCTTCTGTGTCTTGACGCCGACTAGACCTGCTCCATAGTCGCCGATCCACCCTCGCGGTTACTCCTTACCAACGAGATTCTTTGTAACGGCCTCGTAGTGAGTTTGCTAGTCATCTCACTTACGGAAGTGTGATGAACAACTAGCGTAGCTCACGACTTGTGGGTAAAGATGTGCAACCTCTGCAGAGTGTAAAACTGGTATACTAGCCGTGCTCACGGTCATGAGCGGCCCGGATCCTCCTTTTGATTAGTGGGTTACTTTGGTGGTTTCGGTTTGGTTCTCAGTAGTTCATAATTAATTTGATTAATTACTATGTAACTGGGTTATGGTAATTCATCCACTTATAGTAATTAGCTTTAATAAAATTTTACCAAGATTAAAAGCTAATGCAGTTGAGTCAGCCAACCTTAGAGCCTCGTAGTTTGTGTTATACTTGTTGAGTACAAGTTGTGTACTCACACTTGCCTCCTCTACTCTTTTTCCTCTTTTCTTTTTGGGATACTCTACTGCTGCTCAGTTCCTGCCGACGCGAGGGAGTTCACTCAGAGCTACTAGGAGTACGAGGACTTCTAGGCATTCGTCTCCCAGTCGACGTCCTTGTGGCGCTCAGCTTCCGAGTTTCGTACTTGTTTTAAGCTTCTGCATACTCTGTATCAGACATTTTGTCATTAATGTAATAAAAAATATTCGTACTCGCTTTATTATATCTGTTTATGTGATATGTGCTGTGATATACTATTTATTCTGTTGTATATACGTGTGACTTGATCCTGGCACGTATATGATTGCTCGGTTTATGTTCTTTTGTAAAGCGGGTGTTACACCATTTGTTTTGGAAGCAGATGTACTGGTCAAGGTATTGGAGCTGTCTTAATGCAGTAAGGCAGACCTATAGCCTTTTTCAGCAAAACCTTAGGCACAAAAGCAGCAGCACTGTCCACTTATGACAAAGAAGCAATAGCAATATTAGAGGCACTGAAGAAATGGAAACATTATCTAGCCAATTCTTCTGTGGTCATCAAAACTGACCAACAGAGTCTCAAGTACATTCATGAACAGAGACTGTTGGATGGCATCCAACATAAACTCCTGATCAAACTTTTGGGCTTCAACTATGTTGTGTAGTACAAAAAAGGAAAAGAAAACAAAGTAGCAGATGCTCTATCTAGAGCTACACATGCTGAATCTCTTGCAATATCTTGTGTAGTGCCTGTGTGGATTGAACAAGTCACCAGCTCCTATACTGATGACTTTAAATGGCAAGAATTAATCACCAAACTCAGCATTGACCCAGCAGTTGTTCAATACTTTACACTGCGGAGTGGCATTCTCAGATACAAAGGTCGAGTATTGATAGGTAATGCAGGACAGCTTAAAATGCAGTTGCTAGAAAGTTTTCACAAATCAGCTTTGGTGGGACATTCAGGTGAAAGAGCTACATATCAGAGACTCAAGTCAGTCTTTTACTGGCCTCAAATGCACAAACAAGTAAAGGCATTTGTGAGAACCTGTCCTGTTTGTCAGAAAAACAAAGCTGAGCACAAGCCCTATCTAGGATTACTTAAACAGCTTCCTATACCAGATATGGCCTGGACACATATCTCCATGGACTTTGTGGAAGGCCTACCGAAGTCCAACAACAAAGATGTTATTTTGGTCATTGTTGACAGATTTACCAAGTATGCTCACTTCCTCCCTTTAAGTCACCCATTCACTGTACACGATGTCATTACTCTCTTCTTGGAAAACATATTCAAGCTACATGGTATATCCCTACTGCCATCGTCTCTGATCGAGATAGAATATTCACAAGCAATTTATGGCAAGCTTTATTCAAATCATTGAGAGTTAATCTGCATTTCAGTACAGCTTACCAACCAGAAACAGATGGACAAATTGAGAGAATAAATCAGTGTTTGGAGAATTATCTAAGATGCATGTGTTTTACTACACCAAGAAAGTGATCCAATTGGCTTTCTCTGGCTGAATGGTGGTACAATACATCCTATCATACATCTCTTAATGTGATACCTTTTCAAGCTCTGTATGGGTTTCCTCCACCTCAAGTCGCTGAAGTTATATTGCCTGACTGTCCTGAAGAAGGTGCCAGAAATATCCTGCAGACCAGGCAGTTAGCAAATCAGTTGATCAAGGATAATTTACTGAAAGCACAAGCTCGCATCAAGCATCAAGCTGATAAACATCGAGTTGAGTGTCAGCTGGAAGTGGGTGACATGGTTTACCTTAAACTTCAACCATATAGACACTCTTCACTCAGCATTCACAGATCTCTCAAACTCCACTCAAAATACTATGGGCCTTTTAGAATTTTGGAACGAATTGGTAAGGTTGCTTACAAGATCCTTTTGCCTGACACTTGTCAACTACATCCAGTGTTTCATGTCAGTCAACTGAAAAAGCATATTGGACCAAAGGTGGTGCCAACACCAGATCTACCTTTGGTGGATGAACATGGCAACATCAAAGTTGCTCCACAAGAAATTTTGGAACACAGGCTTATTCCACGCAACAACAAACCAGTCATGCAGTGGCTTATTCAGTGGACTAATCTGCCATCATCGGAAGCCACATGGGAGGATGCTGATTTCATCCGGAGGATTTTTCCATCATTCCATCCTTGAGGACAAGGATGCTGAGAGGGGGGCTTTGTCAGGCTCGGCAATGCCATTCAGTTCTTCAGAAGGTTCAGCCTACACGTGCAAGTGAAAGCCGGCACTCAACTTACCGCTTCGTCGACTTACCAGCTATAGCAGGATCATCATCCAATGGTTCACGGCAACGGGTGACGAGCTACAGCTGCTCAGGCGCTCCCTGGGTTCTGAATGAACTGTAATAAGCAGAGTTAATTTGTGGTTTACTTTCAGATTTCCTCCATGTAAGATGACTGATATCCTGTGTTTAAGTAAGTCGATGTTCTGGTGCGTTGGATTGGATATGGACGTACGAGGTTGATTCATGTTTGATTGGTGTGAACGGGCTCGTGTGATGATTGTTATACCCGTTTTGGCAGTAGCGGATGCCTGTGGCTTGTTATAGGGTCGAGTTTCATTTCACGGGAGCCCAACGCTCACTTTCCACATCTCTATCTCTCTCATGTCTCTCTCATGGCGATCTCCTTCTCCTTCCTCCTCGCGTCGGCCTTTGGGGGCCTGCTGGTCATGGCCACCGGCGGGCTCATGAGCCCCTCTCCTATCTGATGCTCGCCCTGGCAGGTACTTGCCTCCCGTCAGGCATTCGCGCCGTGGTGGCGGTCCAGGCCACGGCTGTCCCGGGCGCCGCAGCCTCGGGCCGCCGCCGCGCCATGCGGGTGGCGGTCGGTTCGGAGCCGATCTACACGGCCGACGAGAGAGAACAACAACAACAACAACATAGCCTTTTTTCCCGAAAGAAATAAGTTCAAAGTTCAGGCACATTGATAGCCAGTCTCCAAGCGCTCCTATCCAAAGCTATCTCTTTAGAGATATTCCAATCCTTAAGGTCTCTCTTAACCGACTCATCCCACGTCAGTTTAGGTCTACCTCTACCCCTCTTTACATTATCGACCCGCTCAAGAACCCCATTACGCATCGGTGCCTCAGGAGGCCTTCGTTGGACATGTCCAAACCATCTCAGCCGATACTGGATAAGTTTCTCCTCAATTGGTGCCACCCCGACCCTATCCCGAATAACTTTGTTCCGGACTCTATCCCTCATTGTGTGCCCGCAAAACCACCACAACATCCGCATCTCTGCTACACTCAGTTGCTGGACATGTCGCCTTTTTGTAGGCCAACATTTAGCACCGTATAACATCGCCGGACGAATTGCTATCCTATAGAATTTGCCTTTTAGCTTTTGTGGAACCCTCTTGTCACAAAGGATGCCAGAAGCTTGCCGCCATCTCAACCAGCCAGCTGAAATTCTATGCCTAACATCTTCATCAATGTCGGCATCCTTTTGTAGCACCGATCCTAAATACCGAAAAATATCCTTCTGGACCACCACTTGCCCATCTAGACTAATGTCTCCCCCCTCATGCCTAGTCGCGCTGAAATCGCACATCATGTACTCGGTCTCTGTCCTACTAAGTCTGAACCCTTTCGACTCTAACGTGCGTCTCCACAGCTCTAACTTCCTATTAACCCCTGCCCTACTCTCGTCAACTAGCACCACATCATCAGCAAAGAGCATACACCAAGGGATCTCACCTTGTATATCCCTTGTGACCTCATCCATCACTAAAGCAAATAAATAAGGGCTCAATGCTGACCCCTGGTGTAGGCCTATGTTAATAGGAAAGTCAGTGGTGTTGCCATCACATGTTCGGACAAACGTCGTCGCATCCTTGTACATATCCTTAATGAGGGTAATGTACTTAGTTGGGACTTTGTGCTTCTCCAAAGCCCACCACATGATATTTCTCGGTACTTTGTCATATGCCTTCTCAAGGTCAATGAAGACCATGTGCAAGTCCTTCTTCTGCTCCCTATATCTCTCCATCAATTGTCGTATTAAGAAAATCGCCTCCATGGTTGACCTTCCAGGCATGAACCCAAATTGGTTTTGGGTCACACTTGCCACTCTTCTTAGGCGATGCTCGATAACCCTCTCCCAAAGCTTCATCGTATGGCTCATCAGCTTAATCCCATGGTAGCTAGTACAACTTTGAACATCGCCCTTGTTTTTGAAGATAGGTACTAATATACTTCTCCTCCATTCTTCCGGCATCTTGTTTGACCGAAAAATGAGATTAAAAAGCTTAGTTAACCATACTATTGCTCTATCTCCTAGGCATCTCCACACCTCAATGGGAATACAATCAGGACCCATCGCTTTACCTCCCTTCATCCTCTTCAAAGCCTCCCCGATCTCTACCTCCTGAATTCTCCTCACAAAACGTCTGTTGGTATCGTCAAAAGAGTCATCTAACTCAAGGGTAGGTCTCTCACTCTACCCATTAAACAACTTGTCGAAGTACTCTCTCCATCTATCCATGATCTCCTCATCTTTCACTAGCAGTCGATCTATCCCATCCTTAATGCATTTGATTTGGTTGATGTCCCTTGTCTTTCGCTCGCGGATCCTAGCCATCCTATAAATGTCCTTCTCCCCTTCTTTCGTGCCTAGCCACTGATACAGGTCATCATACGCCTTACCCTTTGCTACACTCACATCTCGCTTTGCAACCCTCTTCGCTAATTTATAGCCCTCGATGTTGGCTGCACTCTTGTCAAGGTGGAGGCGCTTGAAACACTCCTTCTCCTTAATAGCCCTTTGCACCTCGTCGTTCCACCACCAGGTGTCTTTCCCCTCCTATTTGCCTCCCCTACTCATGCCAAACACCTCTGAGGCCACCTTCCGAACACATGTTTCCATCTTTAGCCACATGTCATCTGCGTCTTCTCCTTCTTCCCAAGGCCCCTCACCTAGCATCCTTTCCTTAAATGCTTGTGCCGCTTCCCCTCTAAGCTTCCACCACTTTGTTCTCGCAATCTTGGCACCTTTGTCCCGGTGGACACGTACCCGAAGACGAAAGTCCGCCACCACAAGCTTGTGTTGAGGGACAACACACTCCGCAGGTATCACCTTACAATCTAAGCAATCACGTCTATCCTCCCTCCTAGCAAGGATAAAGTCGATCTGGCTCGAGTGTTGTCCACTACGAAACGTCACAAGATGGGATTCCATCTTCTTAAACACGGTATTTGCTATCAACAAGTCGTAGGCTAATGCGAAGTTCAACACATCCTCCCCCTCTTGACTCCTGCTACCATACCCAAAACCCCCGTGCACTCGCTCGAACCCTACATAGTCGCACCCACATGGCCGTTGAGATCTCCTCCTATGAAGAGTTTCTCGCTGGTAGGCACGGTACTAACCATGCTATCTAGATCTTCCCAGAACTGCATCTTGGTACTCTCACTAAGGCCTACCTGAGGGGCATAGGCACTGATCACATTCAAAACCGAATCTCCAACTACCAACCGGATTAGGATAATCCGGTCGCCTTGCCTTCTAACCTCTACGACTCCATCCTTATGGCTCCTATCAATCAAGATGCCTACACCATTCCTACCCGGAGTTGCTCCCGTGTACCAAAGCTTGAAGCTAGTATCCTCGACCTCCTTCACCTTCTGGCCCTTCCATTTAGTCTCCTGAATGCATAGAATATTTACACGCCTCCTAATTGCTGCATCAACTAGCTCTTGCAACTTCCCGTTAGGAACCCTACGTTCCAGCTACCTATACAAATCCTAGTTGGCTCGGCTAGCTTCCTTACCCTTCACACCCGTCGAGGGAAGTGCGAAGACCCTTGCTCATTTCTCTCACGGCCGACGAGAGAGAAAATTGCAAAAATGGGACTCGAAACAATGCGCTTCGCAAATTTGCCATTCCAAACATCGTCTTCGTAAAAACGGAACTCCAAATGTTAAGCACTTGATTATACTGCCATTTGAGGTATTTTCCATCTTTTATTTTTTTCCTTTTCATGTATTTGGGAAGGAGAAATGACCTTTCTGCCCTTCCTCACTTGTGCATGGATTTAGAAGCCGAGCTTTCACGGACAGTCGGCCGCCACCGCCATCATTGGGGCAAGCACTGCCACCGCCACAAACGAACATGGGTTCCCATCGGGAAAAAAATATCATCATCTACCGAAAAGCAGAGCAAGCGCGAGGAGTGGGTGAATGGATGAAGAGATGGCCTCAGCTAACAGCCATGGTGGTGTACCTGCTTATTCTTCCTGGCGATGTGCCAGATCCTCCAGCACAAGTTCTCCAGGTGGTACGTAGTTCCGTTCCTGGCTACTGCGCATCTCCACCACCTGCGCAGAAGCCGGTCAGGCACATGTTCTCGAGCGAGGAAGGGAAGGATCGAGCAGCCGGAGAACAGTGGGCGCGGGCAGGGCAGCGCCGCCCTCGGCCATGGCTAGGAGACCGGCATCCGGCGTGGCTAGGAAAGCGGCATCCGGCGGCTGGGCGCTAGGTCAGGACTCACGAGCGCATCGAACAGGATCGGAATGGGAGTAGGATCGATCAGAATAGATACTTAATCTATGCATAAGGGCAAAAGAGACATTTCATACTCCAAATACATGCAAAAGAAAAAGACAAATGGTGAAAAATACCCCAAATGGCAGTATAATCAAGTGGCTCATGTTTGGAGTCCCGTTTTTATGAAGGCAATGTTTAGAATGGCAAATTTGCGAAGCGCATTATTTCGAGTCCCCTTTTTGCAATTTTCTCCCGACGAGAAGGTATGTACGCTCTCCCTCTGATTGAGCTTCCCTAGTCGTCTGTCGCTGCAATGGATGGGCGGATTGATGTGGTCGCTGAGATCTGCAGCAGCAGTCACGAGATAAATGAGCTGCTACCTTGCCTGATCCCCTCCCTGGCTCCACCCTTGTTTCTCCACCCTGGCTCCGATGGATTTGCTGGTTGTATTGGAACGGAAGGAAGGCGTCTCTCTCCCCCCTAGATCCAGCCTCACGGGGAGCTCATGGCATGATAGTGTTGGGCTTCATCGGCGCTAGCAAATCGGCACAGCGTGGTGTCGAGATCCCCTTCCATTCCCCGATCTGGATCGCCGGAGTCGAGATGTTAGGAGGCAGAGATCAGAAAGAGTGGCAAAATGGTTATCTGTTGTTTGTTGTTCATGACTCGATTTTATGTTGAATTCGTGGTCCATTGTCTTCGATTGAGGCATGTTAGGGTTCAATTTTGGGGATTCCTAATCAACATGTATTTGTTGTCCGAATCTGATGGCAGGTGGTGTCTGGCAAGTGATGTTTGCTTCTTTTACTGTCGGTGCTGCTTGCTTATTTATTCTTGTTTATGTGTGCTGTCTCAATTTAGGATGGATTGGTTGTGGCTGTATGGCACATTTTGTTAGCTATTATAGCTAGTTATAATGATTCATGGCTTCATGCTTTATTGATGTAGTATAGTGGTGCCTCTAGTAACGGGTTCACTAATTTTATTGGTGAAGATATGGATATGGTTTGGCAGGACTGCAGGACCATGCAAGTATCCATGCTTTATTGTGTCTGTAGCCTGATTACACTCAATCTAGAGTAGCTTTGTTTGTAGTTCTCAACATAATAAGTTTTCAAATTTGATTAATGAGAGAGGCACTATACTTTGACCTCGAATCCACTTGTGAGAAATTTGTTTATTACAAATTATTTTGTGTTTCTATTTGAAGCAATTTTTTATTAAACTCGAGACAAAATGATGGATGTCGAGCACTAGCAATCTAGCATCATTCCTATGTTAAACTCATTTCTATATTTTGGACTAGACTTATGCTGTTGTAGCCTTGTAGGTACCAATTACTCTTAATTCAATACACCTGTTCACATATCACTTGTAGGTACCAATTACTCTTAATTCAATACATCTGTTCACATATCACGTATAGTTGCAGACATGACACTGTCACTTCTTTCAAACTTGTTCATGGCATTTGTGGCTGTAGATCAATGTCATCTATGGGAACAAACTTGTTGCATTTGTCATAGCCGTCAGGTTAGTGTTGGATCTGGCTGTCACGGCTGCTGCCTCCTTGCCATTTGGTTGTGTTTGTCACCTTTTGAGCTTTTCCAGATCGATCTGTTCATCAGGTTGGTGCTGTGATCTGATTTGTGTTCATCCAAATATAAGTCAATTTTTGTTCTGGATTTTTTTTATCTTGTATTTGCTTTTATTCCTTTTTTGACATTCATGCCCCATCTCATCCAGCTTTTCTCCGGTATGCTTGACCTACATTTTTTTATTGGAATACATGAGCTATGTGAGAAGACTTAGTTTGTGTCGGGTAATTTTTTGTTACTCACTTGTAGCTGGATGGAGGAGCCAATTATCATGGTTGATGTTTTAGAAGCAAAATTGTGTAGGACTTGTTCAACATGGCCTATGTGTTCCAATGATTTTTTTAAAAATCAACTGTGTTCAACAGATTGTTTATCTGTCAGTTAAATTCACGAGCTGTTGAATTGGGTTAGGAGTGTTCATAATTGTCTCTAGTGCATTTGTTGGAATCTCATATACCTTTGTTTCTATCACACTCTGACACTCATGAGAGGTTTTAACAGGACTGCCTTGCCTATGTGCAATAGCGTGAACTCACATGAGTTGTTAAATGTATTTTGATTTTGTACATAACTTCACACCTGTGTTGGACTTGGTTTTCTCTTCTCCTTTCCTGCCGTTTCTTCTTAGTCTACTCTTATTTGTTGTGTAATGTACACTATGCAGCTATATGTATTACTGAGTTTAAACTTAAAATCATGAATAATCTGTACTAACATTGTACCTAGGCATGCAAGTGTAAATCTTTTGTTTTAATTTGTAATTTCTTAAAATTACCATGGCTAAATTCTTATAATTTTTTTCTTTAAATCTTTTGTTTTATTTTGTAAATCTTTTGGGGTATTGGGTTTTATGTAGGTTCTTGTACAAGATGCAAGGCTATCTGTAACACCTCCGGTGTTTAGCACTGTTTAAAACTGCAATTAACAGTTAATAACCAAATTAATTAAATCAGGATTTTCATATACGTATACGTGTATGAGGTTATGTGTAAGGGTACGCGTGTAGTGACCTATAAATCGCTGTAAATTTCAAATCAATCCATTTTCTGCCTGTGAAATTGAATAGGCACCTTTTCCTTGTCTTAATAAACAAATGATTAGTTGGAGACTAGGGGAGAAAACAAAATTTTTCAAATGAAATGATAAGTCATTCGAATCACGGTTTTTGGAAATTCAAAATAATTTTTGAACCATAACTCGATTGGAGTTTTGCCCAACACAAAAGTTGCAAACCTTTGAATTTCCTACAACTTTGGTGTTCACTTTTTTTTGAGTTTCAATACAAAAATTTGAGTTATTTGGAGTCAAACTCGGTTGACCCTCCTCCCTTCTCTTTCTTCCTTCTCTCTCTCCCTCCTCTGTTCCTTCTCTGGCGCCACGGTAGGGTGGGCAGCGAAGCCCCGCTGCCCGTGCGATGCCGCCTGCTGCCGCGCGCCAGGACACCACACGCCACAGGAGAACGACGAGGACGCGACGACAACCAGAGCTGGAACGGAGGAGCGTGCCTTGCCACCTCGCTGGAGTGCGCACGCCCCCGGGCCACGCTGCTGCCTCGCCGCCTGCCCGCACGCTACCCCGCCATCATCGTCTCGCCATCGTCATGCTGCTGCCACCACGCTGCGACGCCCCTAACCCTCCTCGCTGCTGCCCTAGACCCGGCCATAACTCTCGCTCGGCGAGCATGCCACCGCGAGGCCGCACACGCGCCGAGTCTCTCTTCTACTACGCCCCCCTCCTGCCGAGCTCCCCCTCCTCATTTGCTTCGCCAAGAGGCGTTCCACCCTCCCGCTCCACTCCCCTTCCCTCACCAGGCCGAGCCGAGCCGTCCCTGGGCCAGAACGGCGCCGCCGCCCCACCATTGCTGCCGCTGCTCGAGCTCCACCGTGGAGCCCTACTCTCCGCCCTTCCTTGGTCCCAACTGAACCCCGGAATGGGCCATCCTCGCCGCCCCGAAGCTCGACCCGGCTGTTCATCCCCATCGCCGCCGGCGCGCCGCCGTCGTGGACAGAACCACCGTCGGCCGCCGCCCGCCGCGGAACTCCCTGCTCCGCCCCTCCTCGACTCAAATTGACCCCCAAACTTGCTTCCTCGTGGTCCGCTGAACCTCCACGGCAAGCTCCCCACCGCCCAGAGCCGCTGGAGCGGTGCCGCCGCCGTTCGCCACCGCCGGCGAGCCGCTGTTCCGCCGCCGACCCCGTTCCCGGCCGCCCCCGACCTCGACAAGACCACCTCCGAGTAGCTCTCGCCTCCCTTTTGCCTTTCCCCCACCTAACCCTCACCGCCGGCGAGCTCCCTCACCGGGAACCAGCCCGCCGCCGCCTCCTCTGTTCCTGGCTCCGGCCAGGGGCGTATGTGCGAGCCCCCAAATCTTTCCAGGGGCCTAGATGCAAGATCTCGTTTTCTTTTCTTTTTGTTTTAAAAAAACAGTGAATTTGTAAATTTGTTTAAAAATCATAGAAAAATCAGAAAAATACAAACTCAACTGTTATGGAATCCTTGCAAAGAGATCTACAACTTTTGTTACATTCACTTTTTCATTTGCTCAATAGTTTTTGCTTTATTTAAAACACAAGGAAAATATAGCTTTTATTAGATCTCAAGTTAAATGCATGATCTGTTGGCCATTTTTTGTCAGTGTGTTACATGTTAGATTCATAGCCTTGTGTAAAAGTTTCATAGTCAGTTATCATGCCTAGCTATAGATTTACTTAGGTCTTGCTTTATGCCTAGATTAAATAGTTTTATTTATCCAAGTTGTTCTGATATGATTCATGAACTGAAACTTTTAGAGTTGCTCTATATAGAAGCATGTTTTCTTCAGAAATTTTTTTCCAATTTTTAGTTAAGTTGAACTAGTCCAAATAGTTTATGTTAGGAAGAAATGTACTAAATCATGAAAAATAGTTCCTGTACCTGGAAAAATTTAATATTTTTACTACAGTCTTTACATAAGTTGCGAACCATTTTTGTAAATTTTAAGGCTCAGAATCTTGGTATAACAGTCTGTGGAATTTAGTTTTGATCCATGCAGCTATACATTGTGCTATTTTTCATGCCTTGTGTAATGCTTAGTTAAATCTTAAATTTTTACAGTAGACTTACCATAAGTTGAGGAGCACTCAGTAAAAATTTTAGCATCTTTACTTGTAGGGTTTGTTCTGTATAAATGAATCTTAATCCTAGCAGTAGCTGTTTAATGTATTTTTAATAATTAATATGCTCAATGAAAATAGCTGAAAATTTTATGGCAGGTTTGTACTTAAGTAATTGACTCTCCATAAAAATTTCATCTTTAGGAGCTGTACCCATCAGCTGTTTGGAATATTCCATGCTTGCACTTGAAAATAACCTTTCTAAAAATAACAAAACCCTCACTTACTTAATAAGAGATAGTCAATCTAGATAATACTCTATAAATGATTGCCCAAGGAGATGTAAAGAAAATATTTTACAACTCTATAGTGAATTCAATTATGTTTGTTACCATCACCACAACTCACGCATATGCATTCATGTAGATTTGACTACTCTCGCTGACGGTACGTACGAGCTGGTGCCGGACTCCGAGAGTGAGCAGCGTGAAGCTCAAGTTAATCTAACTGAAATTACTGAAGACCTGAACAAAGGTTCAGAAGAGCCCAAGGCTAGCTCCGCTCAGGAAGGCAAGCCCCGGAGCATGTCCCGTCTATTTTTAAATTTATGCAACTTATTGTTATTCCTATCTACTTGTGCATTTAAGTTTATAGGAATTACTTGGAACCCTAGTTGCATAACCTTAAGTACCTATGTTTGAATACTAGCATGTATAGGTCGCTAGTTGGCTATGCTAATGGTTCGGTAAAAGTCGAGTGATTTCCTGTCACTCGCGAGAATTATATGAGTTGGATGTTTACTACACACTGCAATATAAGGTTTACGGGCCGGGTTGTTGTACTTGTGATACCTCGTCTGTTTAGTGAAAATGGATAAGGCCGCGGTGTGTGGTAGTGGTGGTTAAGCGTTTGAACATACTAACCACATGCCGAGAAATATGGTAATCGGTAAGCTTAAGTACCTGATCGGCCCGGGGAGTGGACTTTTCCCTCACCCTCTTTGAACGTTGTTTCTCATGCGGCCACATGCGGGTGCAAGCGTGGTCACGACCCGGCATCGACTGTGGTGTGGGGCTCTTGTAGTCGAAGGGGGTGACCCTGATCCACGAGCCGGAAAGAAAGGGGAAATGTTGCGTGGGGACTGGGTTCCCATGCGTGTGCTTAGGTCTGCCTGGCCAGGTTAACAAATTCGATTCGAATCGTCCGCCTCTCACGGATATTGGGACTGCTTAACCCTTTTGCCACATAGAGTAAGAAGTGGAACAATGATGATGAGGAATATGGTTGAATGATGAAAAATAGTTGTTTTTCACCATGTATGCTATTGGACAGATGCTAATGTAGAATGGCTAATCGAACTAGAACTTGAAAGTTAAAATCGGAAAATAAGGACTTACTCTTTATTGTTTTTCGGCAAAAACAAACCCCTCAAGCCAAAAGCCTTGCATGTCTAGTTAGAGGGCTAAGTATATCCTAGTCGGGTAAGCCTTGCTGAGTATTAGTATACTCAGCCTTGCTTGTGGCTCAACTTTGTTTCAGGTGATATGTTTGAAGATCAGATAGCTAGCTTGACTTGGCCGTGTACTTTACCCCCTGGTTGGTCGGTGGAGTGGGATTCGACTCCGGCCAACGATGACAACGCCGAGTGATGTCATGTACGGGCTTCATCATGACATCTTGTATCGTCGTTTAGAACTCGCTTTATTTCCGCTGCAGTTGAACTCTGAACTACTTTCAGTTTGAACTTCAAGTACCTTTCTGAGATTTCGAACTTGGTTTGTAATAATTAAGTTAAGACTCTGTAATGTAATGGATTTGTGAAATGTTGTACTCTCTGGACTCATCTTCGTGTGGGTTGCATGTAAGCTTTGGGTTCGATCGACGCTCAGGTGGATTCTTCAGGACTTTACTCGACAGCCATGCGGATTACTCCGTTTGAAGTGCGTGTTAGCCGGGAATACCTTTAGGGTGATGGTTAGCGCACTTGAGCCGGATTAATTTGGGCGGTGCTGCCACACTATCCAATCAATGACGACGTTGGATGCATCCCCAAGAGAGGGAGCAGAGCATCCATGCGAACACTTTAGGACCTTTATTTCTCTCTTGTCTAGTAGAATAATTATTTTCTTTATTAGATATAGTTCTTATGACAGTCTTTCTAATAAGCAACATGATGGTTATATTCATGTGCAATGTTTTTCTCTTGGGAGGAGCATCAAACATTGAATTTTGTTGAGAATTTCCTGTAGTTCTACCTCACAGTTCTATCTATTTATTCACAATAACTGCACCATGCGATTAGCATGATTCCTGTGATGCTTTAGATTTTATCAAGTTGTTAATTTTCCTGTGCTAGATGGGAGGATCGATTGCCTAAAATGTTGTAGCTATATTCTGACAGCTTGTTCCCGTCTCTAATTATGTTTCAAGCTGTTGCTTGTATTTTTTTTTTCAGCTGCAGCACAAGACGTGGACATACACAAACTTACACTCGATGTGAGGCTTCTAAGTGCCATACTCCAGATACTCAATATGTGTACTGTGTTTGTGGAGGTACATTGTTTCTCTAATTTGCGAGCTGAGTAAGGGAATGTGTAGCCAGTCAGTCATGTACGTTTGTATGAAATTTGTGTACAGTCAGTCATGCATGCAAAGAGAGAGTGGGAGGGTGGATTGAGTGCGTTCTGGGGTTTTCTTCATTATCCATTGAACTAGTTTGATCTATGGTGAGGCATGTTAGGGTCCAATTTTGGGGATTCCTAATCAACATTTGTTCTTTTCTTGTGCAAATTTGATAGCAGGTGGTGTCCAGCACCCAGATGTTTGATGCTGTTTTCAAGGAGTGGGAAATGTGATTTGAAAGATGTAGTCAATACAGTAGCACTGACATTCTTCTGCAAGCGCAATATTTTCCCTGGTAAATCACCAGTAAGACGTACCAGATTATTGGTACCAGTGTTGAAACTCTAACTTTCTTGTCTGTCCATTCTTTTCCTCGATATTGACATGTGATTTTCACATTGTATTATATTTGTGAGATATAATAGACAACCTGTATAGTACATTCATTAATTTTTCAAGTGTTGCGGTGCTCTTGTTTCTTCGTGTATACATTTCCTGAAAGGTTTGGGAGCTAGCAGCTGTGCTCGCCAAGTGCTTGATAAATTCCATATTTCCAAGCGGCAGGAGACAAGTAGGCTACTTGTTGATTGGTATACCCATCATGCATGACTTTCTCTGTTCGCTCTGATGGTTTTTTTCTTGTCTTCATTGTAGAAATAAAAATTAATAGCCGAACTGGCTGTCCAGTTGTATTATGAGAGGCCTTGCTCTCTAGTATTCATAGGAAAATTTTCAGACAATGATTATCCCCTTTATGATGCTTCAAAGTTGTCCTTGTCCATGTTTAACTTTAAAGGTACTCACTAAGTTTGTATATGTCTTGGCTAGCAATAATCTTTGTATTACTACAGAAATAATCTTCTTAAGCCCTAGCATTAAGAATTGTAGTCCAACTATGAAAAAATTATAATAGTATGTTATGCTGTAATTTTATAAATTTTTTTGTCTAACTACAATAATTTTCCTTTCTTTACCGGTTTCAATCTTTCCCCAAGCAGCCCCTTATGTAGTACCACTGCAAAATCCATGTCTAGGTACCATTAGAGCCCACCAAATCATTATCGGAAATGTTGGCTATTCTTGATTATACAAAATCTGAACCTTATTTTGTTGATTATGCAAAATCTGAACCTTTTAATTTTAGCTATGTCGAGTTATGTCAACCTTGTTTATTGTACAATCTAAACCAAGTTTAGTCTTTGTTTATTCATGGACTTATTTTGTTTCCTGTTACTATGTACTTGTTACCTGATATTTCTAGCTACAAGTGATCTTTCTAGCAGTGGATTGAGTGTAGGTGTAGGTGTTGGCTGTATGGCAATTAGACAATGTAAGTGTTGGTTGTAGAGCAACATATGGTTGTACATAATTAATACTATAGTTTGCCCCTTGTAGCATGTATTTGTTTTCCACACCTATCTGATTTTCTCAAGTCGTGTAGTACTATTGCATAGAGCTGTACTATTGCATAGAGCGTTTTAGTCAATATAAACTCACTTTTCAATATGCTACTACATGAATGAATGTTTTTTCTTCTAGTCTTTCCTATCCCTTCTATTGGTTTACTCATCCGTAGATGAAAACTTCTTTTTATTGAAACTTTGATCTGCAGTCCTGATATCATGCATTTAGCAATCAAGTAAATATGAAAACATGGCCTGAAATTTCAGAATTCTTATACTATAATTACACCATCATTTAGTATTGTAATTGTCTAGTTTTTTACTGTAAAACATAAAATTGAGCATGATTTTCTATTTCAAATTTACCCAAGCATTTTATTCTGACCTTTACTTTCTGGTATTGTAGGAGCTAGGGACCATCATGGCCATTAGCATCTTCCACTAAGGCATTCTTTTACCGTTCTATATGTAAGAGAACAAAATAACACAGTAAAGACTAGTCTTTTACTCATGAATCTATAGGCTTGAAGGTAGGATATGGCTGGTCTTTTACTCATGAATCTATAGGCTTGAAGAACAACTTCACCATTGACTTTGATAAAGTAACACAGTTAGACATCAACAAATTGTAATACAAGTGACTCATTCATATACCAACTAGGTAGTAGATTCATCTTTGAATGAACCTTTGGAAGCAATGCATATATGCTGCACTAAGACTTAAGATTAACTCTGATCTGGTTTCAGTTGAAGCAGTAAGTGGGCAAACGTGTTAAATTAAGCCTTTGTAGTTTGGTCGCTTTTTGTGTGCTCACCATTCCAGATTATAATACTCTTAAGTATGTTGCTCATTAATTGATATAATTTAATGTGTTTTTTCATTGGTTTTGAACTACATTTCACAGGAACTAAGAGAGCGGATCAAGCCATACTTTTTGCGACGCATGAAAAGTGAAGCATTCCTTGATAGTGGTGCATCAGAAGAAAAAACATTAGCAAAGAAGAACGAGCTAATTGTCTGGCTGAAGTTAACGGCTTGCCAGGTTTGACTCTAGTGTCATTCTTGTAAAAAATTGCTTGAGCTATTGGTTAATGGATGTTTTGCTGATGACCTTTCTCTGGGCGCAGAGGAAGTTGTATGAAGCTTTTCTAAAAAATGAGTTGGTTCATTTAGCTGTACAACCAAAGGGATCACCACAGGCTGCAATCACAGTAAGATCACCTTCAAAGCTTTTTTTTCTTTATAGTGATACTGTTTACCTTCCTCTGCCTACACGTTTTCTGTTCATTTAGGGTCTTGAGGTCCAGTTCTTCGATTTTCTCATCATATAACATGTCCTTTTTTGTGGTTGGGTGGGTTCGGTGGGTGGGTGCACATTCTCTTGTTGCTCAAAAAATCAAGTTTCGTAGGCATATAAAAAAGTTTTTTGGGCATGTTTATTGATTATGTTACGTACATTTTTATTCTCTCCACAAATATTTAAGAAAATATGCGATCACCCACTACTATTGACTATGAAAGCTGCTGAAGGTGTCTTGGAAGAGATGGATTAAATGCTCTGAATGATCGAGACATAGGAATGGTAGAAAAAAATGGCCATGAACCTTGCAGATATGGCTTATGACGATGCCGCACTAGAAGTTGGTCTGGATGTCTCATGCAAACTATCAATCATCATGTCCTTATTGGTAAGTATTATCGGACACATGCCTATTTTGGTTGTAACCTATGTATTGGCCCTAATGTTAAGTTAAAATAAGTAATATCTGATGTCTCAGCGGAAGCTTTTCAAAGAGGGGCATCATGTTTTAATCTTTTCGCAGACCCATAAAATGTTGAACCTTATTCAGGTACGTATTTGCTTTTTTGTGTGTGCTTCACCCTGCCTTAGCACATTTGCGCATGACACTTGTGATTTTTAGATTACATTTCTTCTGCACATCGATAAGTTGCTTTTTAGATCCATTGATTCCTTTGGAAATAACTGGAGTCTCAATGCACATGGATAAGCTCCATAACTGGACAAGGACATATGTATGGTTAGTTGCCTTTTGTAAATGTTTAGTGAACTAAAATACATGGACTCATTACTATCACCAAGCTGAAGTTGTAACATCACATCCTGTTCCAGTTGTCTTTGAAGCTTTAATACTCTCATTGGTTATCACTGCTGCATCAATGTAGAGCTTTCGTTTCCCCCTGGTAGCATTTTTTTCTAGAATACGCAGGAGAACTGCGCATCATTGTATTAAAAGGAGAAGAAGAGTCTTACATAGACTCACACACAGACACACTCAAAACGCACACAGAAACACACACATCCACACACGCACAAGGAAAACAAAAGAAACACACTCAAAACGCACACAGAAACACACACATCCACACACGCACAAGGAAAACAAAAGAACACAGGAACACCTCCTGTTCAGAGCACCAGAGACACAATTGAGACCTGACCAAAGTGTCAATGGTTAGCCAACACCCATGGTGGTGAGCAGGGACAGGCCCTTGGCTCCTGACATGCTCCACAGATGGGCTTCATCCTTTGCCATGACCAGGGCTGCAGCAATGCTGGGTGTAGCACCATTAAAGACACAATCATTCCTATGCCTCCAAATGGTCCAACTTCCTAGGATGATCAGTGAGTTGAGTCCTTTTCGCATGTCACCAGTGACCGATTGATCAGCTTTTGACCACCATTCATCAAAGGAAGTGTCACAAGGTTGAGGGGCAAGAACAGCTAGGCCGACCTGTCGGAGCAGGTCAAACCAAAACTGTCGGGCAAAAACACATCCAACCAGGAGATGCTGGATATCCTCTTCAACTTGATGACAAAGTGGGCAGCGTGCTGGGTGGGGAAGATTTCTTCTGGCTAGGCGGTCTGCTGTCCAGCAACGCCTGTGAGCCACTAACCACATGAAGAACTGACATTTGGGAGGGGCCTAGGACTTCCAGATTTGTTCATAAGGTGTAAAAGAAATTGCACCCTGACATAGAGCATCATAGGCTGATTTGGCTGTGTATTGTCCTGAAGAAGATAACCTCCAGATGTGCTGATCTAGTGTGGCAGTACCGCCCAAATTAATCCGGCTCAAGTGCGCTAACCATCACCTTGAAGGTAATCCCGGCTAACACGCACTTCAAACGGAGTAATCCGGCAGGGCTGTCGGGTAAAGTCCCGAAAAATCCACCTGAGTGTCGATCGAACCCAAAGCTTACATGCAACCCACAAAAAATCCACCTGAGCGTCGATAGAACCCAAAGCTTACATGCAACCCACACGAAGGTGAGTCCAGAGAGTACAACAATTCACAGATACATTACATTACAGAGTCTTAACTTAATTATTACAAACCAAGTTCGAAATCTCCGAAAGGTACTTGAAGTTCAAATTTGGAAAGTAGTTCAGAGTTCATTGCAGCGGAAATAAAACGAGTACTAAACAACGATATAAGATGTCATGATGAATCCCGTACATGACATCACTCGGCATTGTCATCGTTAGCCGGAGTCGTATCCCACTCCACCAATCAACCAGGAGCTAAAACACACGGCCAGGTCAAACTAGCTATCTGATCTTCAAACGTATCACCTGAAAACAAAGTGGAGCCACAAGCAAGGCTGAGTATACTAATACTCAGTAAGGCTTACCCGACTAGGATATATTTAACCCTCTAACTAGACATGCAAGGCTTTTGGCTTGAGGGGTTTGTTTTTTTGCCGAAAAGCAATAAAGAGTAAGTCCTTATTGTCCGATTTTAGCTTTCAAGTTCTAGTTTGATTAACCATTCTACATTAGCATCTATCCAATAGCATACATGGTGAAAAACAATTATTTTTCATCATTCAACCATATTTCTCATCATCATTGTTCCACTTCTTACTCTATGTGGCAAAAGGGTTAAGCAGTCTCAATATCCGTAAGAGATGGACGATTCGAATCGAATTTGTTAACCTGGCCAGGCAGACCTAAACACACGCATGGGGAATGCAATCACCCACGTGACTTTTCCCCTTTTCCCCCGGGCATGAAACAGGCCCACCGCCCTAGGGTGCCCTGCAGCCGTGTGTGACCAAAGACCAGACAGTGGGGAGTATGTTCCACGGCCGGTTCCATCAGGTACTTAAGCTTACCGATTACCATATTCTCGGCATGTGGTTGGTACGTTCAAACGCTTAACCACCACTACCACACACCGCGGCCTTATCCATTTTCACTAGACAGACGGGGTATCACAAGTACAACATCCCCGCCCGTAATCCTTATATTGCAGTGTGTAGTAAGCATTCAACTCCTATGAGCTCGCGAGTGACAGGAAATCACTCGACTTCTACCAAACCATTAGCATAGCCAACTAGCGACCTACACATACTAGTATTCAAACATAGGTACTTAAGATTATGCAACTAGGGTTCCAAACAATTCCTACAAACTTAAATGCACAGGTAAATAGGAATATATAACAGTTGCATAAATTTAAAATAGGTAGGACATGCTCCGGGGCTTGCCTTCCTGAACGGAGCTAGCCTTGGGCTCTTCTGAACTCTGGTTCAGGTCTTCAGTGATTTCAGTTAGGTTAACTTGAGCTTCACGCAACTCACTCTCGGACTCCAGCACCAGCTCGTACGTACCGTCAGCGAGAGTAGTCAAATCTACACGAATGCATATGCGTGAGTTGTGGTGATGGTAACAATTTAATTTAATTCACTATAGAGTTGTAAAATATTTTCTTTACATCTCCTTGGGCAATCATTTATAGAGTATTTTCTAGATTAACTATTTCTTATTAAGTAAGTGGGGGTTTTGTTATTTTTAGAAAGATTATTTTCAAGTGCAAGCATGGAATATTTAAAACAGTTGATGGGTATAGCTTCTGAAGATGAATTTTTTGTGGAGAGTCAACTACTCAAGTACAAACCTGCCATAAAATTTTCAGCTATTTTCAGTGAGCATATTAATTATTAAAAATGCATTAAACAGCCACTGCTAGGATTAAGATTCATTTATACAGAACAAACCCTGCAAGTAACGATGCTAAAATTTTTACTGAGTTCTCCTAAACTCATGGTAAGTCTACTGTAAATTTCTTAGATTTAACTAAGCAATACACAAGGCATGAAAAATAGTACAAAGTATAGCTGCATGGATCAAAACTAAATTCCACAGACTTTTATAGCAAGTTTCAGAGCCTAAACTTTTACCATCATGGTTATATACTCAAAGTTAACCCCTAGAAAAATTATTAGAATTTTTCATATGCAGGAACTATTTTTCATGATTTAAGGTATCTATCCTCACCAAAAATCATTTGGTCTAGTTGGATTTAACTAAAAATTATCAAACTTTTTCTGTAGACTCTGGGAACGAAAATACAAGTACTGTATAAGTTTGAACCCATGAAACATATCATAACAACTTAGATAAATAAAACTATCCATCCTAGGCATACATCAAGATTTAAATAAACTGATAGCTAGGCATGTCAACTATCCACGAAACTTTTACACAAGGTTATACATCTAACATATAGCCCCCTGACCAAAAATGGCTAACAGCTCATGCTTGTAATTTGGGATCTAATAAAAGGTATATTTTCTTTGTGTTTTAAATGAAGCAAAAACTATTGAGCAAATGAAAAGTGCATGTAGCAAAAGTTGTAGATCTCTCTGCAAAGATTCTAGAACAGTTGATTTTGCATTTTTGTGATTTTTCTACGATTTTTAAACAAATTTACAAGTTTGCTATTTTTCAAAACAAAAGAAAAAGGAAATGGAAACTTGCATCTAGGCCCCTGGAACAAATTGGGGGCTCGCACATAAGCCCTTGGCCGGCGTTGGAACAGAGGAGGCGGCGGCGGGGGTTTCCAGGCGAGGAGGAGGCTCGCCGGTGGCGGGGTTGGCATCCAGGGGTGAGAGCTCACCGAGCTCTACCTGTGGGTGGGTGTTGTGGTCGACGGGGATGGCCGGAGCAGGGTCGGCGGCGTAGCAGCACGGCCAGCGGCGGTGGCGAGCTGCAGCAGCGGCGCTCCGGCGGCTCTGGGCAGTGGAGGTTGGGTCGTCGAGCACCGGTGGGAGGTGGGGGAGCACGTGGGCGAGTCAGTTCGGGTCGAGGAGGGGCGGAAGAGGGGGTTCCGCGGCGGGCGGCGACCGGCGGCGGATCTGCCCATGGCGGCGGCACCCGGCGGCGATGGGGAGGGGCGTGGCTTGGTGGTAGAGCTTCACCGTGGTGAGGAGGTCCCGTTCTGGGGTTCAATTGGGACCGAGGGGTACTGGAGGTAGGGGCTCCACGGTGAGCTCGAGCAGCGGTGCCAATGGCGGAGCGGCGTCGCCATTCCGGCACCGAGGCGGCTCGGCTCGGCTTGGGGAAGGAAGGGGAGTGGAACGGGAGGGTGGAATGCCCTTGGGCGAAGCAAATGGGGAGGGGGAGCTCGGCAGGAAGGGGGGGCGTAGAAGAAGGGAGCGGCGGCGCGTGCACGGCGTGTGGTGGCGTGCTCGCCGAGCGGCCTTGATGGCGGGTCAGGGCGTAGCGAGGGGGTTTGGTGGCGTCGGTGGCGCACGGTAATGAAGGCTGGCCGCGGTCAGTGGCTCGGCAGGGCACGACCGGCTTGTTTGGGCACCACGGCGGCGTCGCAGCGCGTCGCCGAGCGCGTGTCGCAGCATGCTCGTCGACGGTAGGCTCGACGGGATGGGGGAGGGGAAGGTCAGCGGGCGTGCGCACTCGAGCGGGGGAAGGAGTCAGCGGCGCGCCCAGGCAGCAGGCGCAGCGAGCTCGGCAGCGGCGCAGCGAGCGCACGCGAGGGCGTGCTTGAGTGTCTGCGCGCGCAGAGAGGGGAGGGAGAGCGAGGGAGAGAGAGAGAGGGGAGAGAGAAAGGGAGTGGAGAGAGAAAAAGAAAAGTCCACGGTTTGACTCAGTTCAAACTCAAAATTTTCAATTGAAACTCGAAAAATTTTAAACACGAAAGTTGTTCAAAATTCAATTTCCTACAACTTTCCTTTCAGGCAAAACTTCGTTTGAGCAACGATTTGAAAGTTTAAAATTTGAATTCAAGTTTAATGAACCCACTGTTTTACGGGGTTTTCTCCAAAATTCATGTTGTAACTTGAAAAACTTTGAATACGAAAGTTGTTTATCTTGTCAAACTCTACAACTTTCGTTTTGGGTAAAAGTTCATTTGAGCCAAGGTGTGAGAGTTGACTTTTTGGTGTATTTAAACGGAATTCGGGCTTTTAAGCAATTGAGAATTTGGGGGGGGGGTTAACGTGTCATTTTATGTTAATTGCATGTTTTAAACAGTGCTAAACACTGAAGGTGTCACATCTGGTGGGACTTGCTGCAGCACCACCCCTTCGATGAGATCCCAAAGAACCAAGTATTCCATCACTGCATCACTTGACAGCTGCCCTTGAATGTCTTCCAGCCACCTCTGATTTGTAAGAGCTTCCAGTATAGTCTGTTTGTTTGCCCTCCTTTTAGGCACTACAGCAGCTACCTCTAGTGCAATAACTTGTATGCTTTTTCCATCCAGCCAATTATCTTTCCAGAAAAGAGTGGAAGCACCATTTCCAACAGTTGTAATGACAACAATAGCAAGAAGGCACTCGATTTCCTTACTGACCTGGAGCGGTAGGCTCGCCCAAGGCTTATTGGGCTCAGTTTTCTTCAACCATGGCCACCGGACTCGTAAAGCATACCCTAGCAATTTCAGGTCAGAAATCCCCAAGCCACCTAGTTCCCAGGCGCGACAAACTTTTGGCCAGGCAATGAGACAATGTCCCCCTTGTGCTTCTTTTCGTCCTCTCCAGAGAAAACCTCTCCTTATCTTGTCAATAGCTTTAAGTGCCCAGGTTGGTAGGTCTGTTGCCATTAGCTGATAGACTACCATCGATGTGAGGACGAATTGCACCTGGACAACCCTCCCTGCCCTTGTCATCAGATCAGCCTTCCATCCAGTTAATTGGTCTGCAATTCTGTCGATGATTGGTTGTACCTAATCTCTTATCAATTTTCTGAGAGAGAGAAGTATGCCAAGATACCTACATGGGAAGCTTAGAATCTCACGAGGCAATAGGTTCTGAATAGCAGATATACTATCATCCGAGCACTGGATTGGTAAGACACTGCTCTTTTGTACGTTGGTTTTGAGTCCAGAGGCCTCACCAAGTAGCTGTAGGATGTCCAGTATCAAGGTGATGTCATTTGCAGCAGGTCGGAGGAAAAGAGCTACATCATCCGCATACATAGAAATCTTGTATTGAATTGGTCGACTAGAAAGGGGCTGCAGCAGCCCGTCCCGTGATGCCTTTGTGACCATTAAACTGAGGACATCCATAACCAATATAAACAACATGGGGGATAAAGGATCGCCCTGGCGAAGTCCTCGTCGATGTTGTATAACCTCTCCCGGATGGCCATTCAGGAGGACCCAAGTAGAGGAGGTGACTAGTAAACCACTCAAAAGATCTCGCCAACGTGGTCCAAAACCCATTTTAGCAAGCACCTCTAGTAGGAAAGGCCAAAAAACTAAATCAAAGGCTTTTGTGATGTCCAGCTTGAGGAGGATTCTTGGCTGTTTTTGGGAGTGCAAGAATCTTACAGTCTGTTGTACCAACATGAAGTTGTCTTGGATAAAATGACCCTTTGTTGACGGTCATTAACGACCAATTTCGACTGTCAACTCCTTCACAAAAAGGGACTAAAATGTGGAATAAATGCTAGGATAGATTTATTTTCTAACGGATTCCACAGGTGATGTTCTAGAATGTGTGCAGGTGATTTCCAGCTGATTTTGCAGTATAATGGTGTGGTTTGATCCAGGACATAACATTCCAGCAAATCAGGATGCGACACGTGTCAGAATATGGAATAGATGGCCCACCAGAGCAAGAAACCAATAGTACAAGAGCCAATACCCGTGCCAATGGCAAGTGGGCCCAGGAATCAAACTGTGGACCGAAAGGGGAGGTCGGTGGGCCCACTGGGAGGCCAGCCGACCTACTGGTCGGCAACCAGGCCCATGGACCCACCGCCTCAACTTTGCCACATGGTGCTCCCTCACTGGCTCCCAATGTCGGTTCTGCAGAGAAGAGCTGCGATCTCGGGGTGGCTCCCTCCTATAAATACAAGGGGAGGGGTAGAGAAATGAACACACACACACACATCACACCCTCTCAACTCACCTTTCTCCCTTGGAACTTGAGGCCTTCATCCTAGATGCTTAGGTAGACTAGGAGGTGTAGAAGAAGAGGAGTAGAGTGAGGAGGAGTCGGGGGAAGTGCCGGGTCTGTCGGCACTCTTCTCCGCTTGAACCTCGACGGATGCTTATTCGGATGTAAGTGTTCGAGACTTTCTTTATTTGTTTATTTGGAATTAGAGTTTAGATCGCAAGTTATCATCTCTGCCTTATATTAGTTGATGTGTATGCTAGCGAGTAGCATTTGATTTTAGCTTAAGACCCCGGAAAGGAAAGGGTAGTCTTGGCCAGGGCTAAGGTTAGTACGGAAAGGTGTAGACGTGGAGTCTAGGCTGGACTATACCACTCAGTTGTCTGATAGTCCCATGGTTTGTAGAGATAGCCGGCAGGTGGTGACAGCCCTGTTCGAGCCTTTTCGTAATCCTCCACATTCGGATATCAGATAGAGCACATATTGGAGCTATCGGCTTGTATAAGCCGGTCGATACCTTTAGCTCGAAGTATAAGCCGGGGAACAGTAGCTACATTATCTACGGACTCAGTCGTCCTCGTATCTTCTATTTTCTTTTTCTTTGATTCTACCTCAACCCCCGCTACCCATTGAGCAGCTATCCCTTTTATAGCTCTCTTCACCCAAGAGCGAGTTCTATGAGCCAGCACCCTCTGCTGACCCAATTCTTTCTACTAGCTATGAACTCGACTCAGGCTACATAGCCTTTGTTCAGGAAAATTCCTTTTCAAGAAGGGATTGTGAAAATCCCTACCATCATCTGCGCGAGTTCGAGCAAGTGTGCTCATGCAAGAAAAATTTGGGCATGACACACGAAACTCTTAAATGGAAATTGTTTCCTTTTTCCCTTTCGGGCGAAGCAAAGCATTGGTACATTCGTGTCGTAGGCTGTGTGAATGGAAATTGGATTGAACTTCGGGACAGGTTCTGTTCTGCATTCTTTCCGCTTTCACGAATATGTGCCTTACGAACGGAAATTTTAACTTTCCTTCAGAATAATAAGGAATCAATCAGTGTAGCTTGGGCTAGATTTACTTTATTGGTAAAATCGGGCCCAAACTTGTCATTACCCGAGCATCTATTGCTCCAGCATTTTTATGCTGGTCTTGACAAGGAGTCTGCACACCATCTCGATCTTACCTCTGGAGGATCTTTTGCTCATCTTACCCCAATCGAAAGTAGGGAAGTCCTAGACAAAATCTTGGACAGAACCTCTTTCGTTTGTATCCACGAGCCAGTCCCCACAGAGCCCGAGATGCGTCTGTTGGGGACACCACCTTCGAGCCGGTCGCCGAAGGTGCACGAAGACAAGATGTCAGGAACAATGAAGCCGATGTAAAGAGCAAGCGCGGAGATGGCCCGTCTTCATGGATCTTCGGGTCGGAAGACGAAGACACGCGAAGACCGGTCGACACAAGCGTCGTGATGAGGAGTAATCTGTGGGCCCCACGGCCTTCGTCAATTAGGACGAAGAGGCCGCCTGGAGTTGTGGGCCCTTCTGAGCTGTACTGCACCCATGCTGTGATATGGAAATCACATGTACGTCCGGGAATATTCCGGGTATATGACCGTTGTAAGGGTGTAAAAGAGTAATTGTACATTGGAGGCATAACGCCACCTATAAATACCCCCTGTAATGTTCATTGATGGGAGAGATTGAATAGGGAGAGAGAATATTACTACTTGAATTGGGTGTTTGTCCCTGCTGTTGTAGTGTCCGTCCGTCCCGGAGACACTCTCCACCAATAGCGTCAAGCGGAGCCTTCGGAAATCGAATCAGAACCCCCTGAGAGCCAATCAGTGGATTCGATCTATGAGACCGCTCCTGAACATAAATCTGAAATATCAGAGGAAGAAGACCCTCTACCTCCGGAATTTCTCCGAAGTATCGAGCCGGATGTCTTTGAAGACTTCGGCAATACCTCAAGATACTTCTGTCAGAAGCGACCACCAAGCCCTGTCACTCCCACTGATCCCTTAGAGGAGAATTTTCTTCGGGAGACAGTTCAAGAGTTGACAACATTGATCAGCAACGAATGGCTGCAGGAAGGGGAGTCATCCGTATCTCCAATTTATCTAAACTCTCCCTCCACCTCATTCCGTTGCCGCCTCCAAGATCAAAATGTGGACGCTCTCTATAGTCCCACTGTCGGAGCTAATCTCATGTCAGATGAGTTTGCCTTAGCTTTTCTAGGCAATTACAAATTCACTCCGATAGACAGACAACTCAGGAGACCTTCAGGTTCTCTTTCAAGCAGTTACGGGATAATCACCGATGTGCCACTATGGCACAATGATGTTAAAATCCATCTGAACTTCCATATCTTCGAAGATCTCAACTTCGACTTCTTGATAGGACATCCCCTTAAGGCCCTCTTTTCGGATGTTCCTAAAGACGGATGTTTAAACATCAAGTTAGGGAAGGACACATTCCACATCCCCGTGGATCGAGCATTAACATGCTCTGTGGAAGATCTCCCTATTCCAGAGCCGATAGAGGAAATAATGGCCACTTCCACCTTCGAGTTTTTTGACTTGGACCTCGAGGAGGATATCGAGGAAATGCTGGAAGAAGTCAGCAATGCAGAAGAAGAATCTGGTGACACTTCTGAACTGCTCGCGACTGAGAAGCCATCACGACCTCCGATTGAGCTAAAGTCTCTACCTTCAGGGCTTAGATACGCCTTCTTGAATAGCGATGTAGAGTCTCCCGTAATCATCAGTGACAAACTCTCGGAAGAGGAGACGAATAAGCTCATCGCTGTTCTAGAGAAGCGTCGATCGGTCTTAGGCTATAGCCTACAAGACCTCAAGGGCATCAATCCTGCCCTCTATACCCACCGAATCCCATTGGATCCCGCAATAGCACCTTCTAGGGAACCCCAAAGAAGGTTGAACAATGCTATGAGGGAGGTGGTAAAGAAAGAGGTTCTTAAACTCCTGGATGCTGGAATTATCTATCCTGTTCCGCATAGTGAGTGGGTAAGCCCAGTCCAAGTCATACCCAAGAAAGGAGGCATGACAATGGTGGAAAATAGCAAGAATGAGCTAATTCCCCAACGAACCGTCACGGAATGGAGGATGTGTATAGATTACAGAAAACTCAACAAGGCCACTAAGAAGGATCACTTCCCACTGCCTTTCATCGATGAGATGTTTGAGCGATTGGCGAAGCACTCCTACTTTTGTTTACTTGATGGTTATTCTGGTTACCATCAAATACCCATCCATCCCAAAGATCAGAGCAAGACCACATTCACATGCCCCTATGGAACATATGCCTACCGACGAATTTTGTTTGGGTTATGTAACACACCCGCATCGTTCCAAAGGTGTATGATGTCCATTTTCTCCGACATGATCGAAGAAATTATGGAAGTTTTCATGGACGACTTCTCGGTCTATGGGACTACCTTCAATCATTGTCTAGAAAATTTAGACAGAGTCTTGCAGAGATGCCAAGAAAAGGATCTGATCCTCAACTGGAAGAAATGTCAGTTCATGGTCCGTGAAGGCATCGTTTTAGGACACTTAGTGTTCGAAAGAGGGATAGAGGTGGATAAGGCGAAGATTGAAGTCATTGAACAACTTCCGCCTCCCATCAATGTAAAAGGAATCAGAAGCTTCCTTGGCCATGTCGGATTCTATCGAAGGTTCATCGCAAACTTCTCCCAGATTGCTAGACCCCTCACAAGTCTCCTAGCCAAGGATGCTCCTTTCCAATTCACGGATGAGTGCCACAAAGCCTTTAACACACTCAAAAAGGCACTCATCTCAGCTCCAATCATTCAACCCCCAGATTGGAGCTCCTGTTCGAGATCATGTGTGATGCTAGTGATTATGCGGTGGGGGCCATACTTGGTCAAACCAAGGATAAGAAGCATCACACGATCGCGTACGCAAGCAAGACACTCACTGGAGCTCAGCTCAATTATGCCACAACAGAAAAAGAGCTCCTAGCAGTTGTCTTCGCTATTGACAAGTTTAGATCCTATTTAGTAGGTACCAAGGTCATCGTCTATACAGACCATGCCGCACTCAAGTACCTCTTCACTAAAAAGGATGCTAAACCGAGGTTGATCAGATGGATTCTTCTACTCCAAGAGTTTGATTTAGAAATTAAAGATAAGAAAGGAGTAGAGAATTCAGTGGCGGATCATTTATCGCGCATGACCAATACGAATACCCAAGACCCACCGATAAATGACTTCCTACGGGATGACATTCTTCTCAAAGTAACAGCTTCGCACCCCTAGTATGCGAATATCATAAACTTCATGGTTTTAGGGTATATACCCCCAGGGGAGAGCAAAAAGAAGTTAGTACAGGAGAGCAGACGCCACCTATGGGATGCACCATATCTGTACCGAGTCTGTGCAGATGGTTTACTCAGACATTGTGTACCTATGGCAGAAGGACAAAAGATCATAGAGAAATGCCATGCAGCACCATATGGAGGTCACTATGGTATATTTCGCACTCAAGCGAAAATCTGGCAGAGTGGTTTCTATTGGCCATCTATGTATGAAGATACAAAGAACTTTATCCGCAGATGTCCAAACTGCCAAAGGCATGGAGGGATCACAGCTCGTGATTCAATGCCCCTGAACTACAACCTTCAGGTCGAACTCTTTGATGTTTGGGGTATTGATTACATGGGACCTTTCGTAAGATCCCAAGGATGCGAGTATATTCTGGTCGTCGTAGATTACGTCTCCAAATGGGTCGAAGCCATCCCATGCATAGCCGCAGATGCAAAGCATGCCCGTAAGATGTTCCATGAGATTATCTTTCCAAGGTTTGGCACACCACGGATGGTAATCAGTGACGGAGGGTCACACTTCATTGACTCAGCCTTCCGGAACTTTCTCAAAGAACTAGGGACAAGGCACAACATTGCGACTCCGTATCACCCTCAGACCAGCAGTCAAGTAGAAACATCTAACAAGCAAATCAAGAATATTCTGCAGAAGACCGTGAATGAGATGGGGAAGGGATGGAAGCTGAAATTACCGGATGCACTGTGGGCATACCATACAGCATACAAGACACCCATTGGAATGTCACCCTATCAGCTTGTCTACGGGAAAACTTGCCACTTACCTGTAGAGTTGGAGCACAGAGCACATTGGGCTATCCGAAAGTGGAACATGGATCTCAAAATAGCCGGAGAATACAGGAAACGTCAAATCTCAGAATTGGAAGAATGGAGAGACAAAGCTTATAATGACGCCTTGATCTACAAAGAGAGAACTAAGAGATGGCATGATAAGCGATTGAAGCCTAAGAGCTTCAATCCTAGGGACAAGGTATTACTCTTCAACTCTAGGGTCAAGTTATTTGGTCATGGGAAACTATGAAGTAAATGGCAAGTACCGTATCGCGTCATCGACACATCATCACATGGAGCCATCACGATGCAAGATGACGATGGTAACGCCTTCAAGGTAAATGGTCAACGACTCAAGCTTTTCCTAGACCATCATAAAGCTCTTGATGAAGAGATAGACGTGATTGACTTAGTCGATCCAGTACTTATGTTCAAAAGAGCCATATAGGCCAAAAGGGCAGGAGGGCCCATCGTATCTCTCAAGCACACGACCATACCAGTTGACCCGCGCAAGCTGGGGCCCACTGGGGCCCAGACTGGGTCGACCGACCTATAGGTCGGCCGAACCTGGGCCAGCCCCAGTGAGGCCCAGCTTCGGGGCACGGCCTCCTTGACCCACCTAGAGTCCAATTCCGTGAGGCGTGCCAGCATTTCGCGATGAGGAAAGAGTCTCGTACCCCTCTTCTTCTCTTCAGAAACCCTAAACTCCATACCTTGTTTCCATCTATTCCCCAAAATCTCCATTGGTTCCACCAGCATTCCATCACCATCAACCCATGGCCAATAAGGAGATAGTCCCTTATGTTGCGCCAGAATCCCGCCAGGACAATCCACTTAGCCCTATGGAGCAGTACTTCACGGAGGCTCTCCAAGAAGAAGCCTTCTCGGTGACCGCAACCTTGCCAGCAACGCCTCGAAGCACCCCCAGAAGGAAGGACCCGAGGGGCACCAGGGGCAGGTCGGCCGATCACCTTGGTTGGCCGACTTCCCCACGAACCCATTTGGCTCCCGGTTTCTCTAGTGGTTCTCCATCGCCAGGTGGAGTACTTTCAGCTGAGGTATGGCGATGAAAACCACGAAACAGGCCCTCAAAGAAGAAATTGGAGGTCTTCGCGGTCAAGTTGTTCCAAGACAAGAATGCACTCGGGCCGAGGCATAAACCCGACGAAGAGTTTGTGCACTCGTGGGCGACTAAGGAAGGCCGGATAATTATCCACGACTACCGGCGCAACAAGATATGTCCTGACGAACCGCCACTCCAACCATGCCTCACAATCTTTGGAGTGAGACCGCCGGCCAGAGCAGAAGACTGTCAAGACAAGTCTGAGATGAGGGCACTTTCCTATGAGCTTACAAAAGCTCATATGGCCAATATTAGATTGGACACATCTCAGCAGAGGTTAAGAGAGGAGGTCAGAGAGATGCAAGGGGACCTCGATCTTTACCTCGAGTTTCTTGATGAGAGGATGGATCGCCTAGCAAAGGCATTAGGGATCCAAAACTTTGAGCAGGGATCTTAGATGAGACCCCTCTCGTTATCATAGGTTTAGTTGGGCGCTAGTTTTAATCGAGTCATTTAGTTTTAGGTCAGTTTAGTCGTGCCGCTGCCTTTATTTCATTCGGATTTGTGAACTTTGGCTCCCCGGTGTTAATGCCGGCAGAGCCCCATTATCTTTCATATTTGGTTTGTTTTGTCTATGATCGAAGAGCAGGTCGAAAACAAGTGTGGGGGGAGATCCCATGACGCTACACATCCACGATCACATTCACACGTCACGTGCACCTCCCGCTCCGATTCATGAGTTTGCACTATCTCACTTGTTTCCTCCCTTTAGCGTTTCTAAACATGAGCGTATCTTTTCAAATCCTTGAACCTGTTTAAGAAATGTGCTAAATAAGAGCTCTTGATAGATGCCTTGCATAAATGTTTTTCATGCTGCGCTTGAGTTTGTGAACCATATTTTATAGGACCCATGATACTTAGTTGTTGACTGACGTGATATGACTAGTTTGAAGTTGTTTGTCTCTTCCATGCTGACCAGTCTGGGATTTTACTTATAAAAAGAAAAACTAAGTTCTTGGTCTTATCTCTTTATCCACCATGCTACCAGAGCCATATAAAAATTCCATGCTATGTCTCTTGGCTACATGATTGAGCTTGATCAAATTTTGTGACCCATCATGGTTTTGTTCTATTTACGCACTTGATTTAAGGTTTTATGTTCAGATGAATCGTGTGCTCCATAAATATTGTCTAACAATGTTAATCGAAAAAAAAGAAAGAAAGAGAGAAGATGGCATGCCAAAGAAGCATGACCCCAAAAAGAGAGAGAGAGAGAGAGAGAGAGAGAGAAAAGATGGCATGCCAAAGAAGCATGACCCAGCAACAAAATCAAACATGAAAAGGAGCATGTATTTATCTATGCACTAACCTGATCAGTCATAAATATGAGTACACACCTATGGATCCATTCTTTGATCTTGCAACAGATTTGGGCCAAACAGACGACATTCTACCTCATCTATCGAAACTCCACAAATACCATCAAAACCGGTGAGGTGAATAGAGATAAATGCTGGTAAGAAGTTATGAGTGACTCTGAGAGACCCATCGAGGAGAGTAAGACCATGAACAATTTTATAAAAAATATTTTTCAAAATCTCCAAGTCTAGCAACATGACAGGATGACACTTAAAGGCAAGATCATTCCGTTTTTCAATAGCTCAAGATATCATGATAGACACATTCAAGTTCACAAGCAAGAGCAAGGTATGACATGACTTTTGTGCAGGATATTCTATTAGGAAGCTACCAGCTCACCTCAGTCCTGACCTTTACTCGGGACGAGCAAAGGGCCAAGTGTGGGGGATCTTGTTGATGGTCATTAACGACCAATTTCGACCGTCAACTCCTGTACAAAAAGGGACTAAAATATGGAATAAATGCTAGGATAGATTTATTTACTAACGGACTCCACAGGTGATGTTCTAGAATGTGTGTAGGTGATTTCCAGCTGATTTTGCATTATAATGGTGTGGTTTGATCCAGGACATAACGTTCCAGCAAATCAGGACGTGACACGTGTCAGAATATGGAATAGATGGCCCCTCAGAGCAAGAAACCAACAGTACAAGAGCCAACACCCGTGCCAATGGCAAGTGGGCCCAGGAATGAAACTGTGGACCGAAAGGGGAGGTTGGTGGGCCTACTGGGAGGCTAGCCGACCTACTGGTCGGCCGACCAGGCCCATGGGCCCCACCGCCTCAACTTTGCCACATGGTGCTCCCTCACTGGCTCCCAATGTCGGTTCTGCAGAGAAGAGCTGCGATCTCGGGGTGGCTCCCTCGTATAAATACAAGGAGAGGGGTAGTGTGACAGCCCAGATATTTAATTAGCTAATCCAGGGTTGTTAGCACCAAATCATACATCATTAACTAGTAAACTTTGAAACAAATGCATGAATGTTTGTGTGTCTATGTGTATATGTGCATAGGTCGAAAACTTTAAACAACTTTTAAACTGATGTAAGTTTGCATATGAAATTGAATATGCATCTCTCGTCATGACAAACCAAAGTCTAGTTGCAATCAAAGGGAGAAAATGAAATTTTTGCACATGAAATGACGAGTCTTTCAAACCACAGTTTTCAAACATTTAATTTATCTTTCAAATTTAAACAAATATGCTTTGAAAACAATTTCTAAAACATAACTCAAATAAACTTTTTCCTAGAACTAAAGTTGTAGAGTTTTAAATGTTGAACAACTTTGTGTTCAAGGAATTTCAAGTTGCTACACCGAAATTGAAGAAAAAATTGAATTTGAAGTTGAATAGGGCAATAAATCATATTCATCGAACATTCAAATTTAACTCTTCATATAACCTTCAAATGAGTTTTTGTGCCTGAAATGAAAGTTGTGAAGTTCGAAATTTTCTACAACTTTCGTGTTGAAAGTTTTTCACATTTCCATTAGAAAGTTTGAGAAAAATTCACTCAAACTCGTTGACTCTTTCTCCCTCTTCTCTCTGTTCCCTTCCCTGGTTCGTGAACACGCCTGCTCGCCGCCTGCCGTAGCTCGCTGCGTCGTCGCTGCGGCCACTGCCTGGCCATGAGTACCCGCCCCCGCTGACTTTCCCTCCTGTCCCGTTGAGCCTGCCACACTGCTGACCATCTGCTCCATCGAGCACGCCACCACACGACGAGCGCTCGGCGACAACGCCATGGCGACGCCGCTGGCCATCAATACCGATCCTAGCGCCGCGTCCTCTACTTCGCCTGGCCGTGCTGCAAAGCTCTGCCCTCCCTCATTTGCATCGCGGACCAGCGCCTCGCCCCGTCCCCTCTCCACTCTCGTGCTCCCAGAACTGAGCCCCTGCTTCCCTGTGCATAGAATGCCGCCGTCGCCCACCTTTAGCGCCGGCGAGCGGAGCTCGCCATTGCGCCGCCTCTCCACCATCCCTTTGCCCAAATCCGACCCCCTACTAGCAACGTATCGTCCCAGTGGAGCTCCCAGGCCCGGCCGCCCCTCCACATCGTCGCCGACGAGCCGCCGCCGGAGACAGAGCCGACGCCGGCCGCCTGCTCCCGCGGAGGGCCCTCCTCCGGCCATCTCTTGTCAAGCCAAGCCCACCCAGAGGTTCGCCTCGGCCCCCTCCTTCTTTTCCCTTGCGGGGCCCCCACCGCCGGCGAGCTCCCTCACCGGGAAACGGACCGCCGCCGCCTCCTCTGTTCCTGGGCCGGCCAGGGGTCTCCCGTAAAAAGAAACAAAAGAGTCAAGGGTTAAAGTGCATAATGTACATGAACTTTAGAAAAGAAATCAGTGAACTTAGAAAATAAATAGAAATTCGTAGAAAAATCGGAAAAACGCAAACTCAACTGTTCTGAGTTCTTGGTAACTAGATCTACAATTTTTGCTACATGCACTTATTGTTTTTATCACTAATTTTTGCTCTAGATTAAATACAAGTTTATTAGGCACTTAATTAGATCTCAAGTTACATGCATGATCTATTTTCTATTTTTGTCCAGTATGTTACTTGTTAGGTGTATAGCCTTGTGTAAAAGTTTCATGGACTTTTAACATGCCTAGCTATCAGTTTACTTGAATGTTGCTTTATGTCTTGTTTATTTAGTTTTATGAGTTCATATTGTTTAACATTGTTTCATGAGCTGAAACTTCTACAGTACCTTTAAATTGATATCTAGTTACTGTACAAAAAGTTTAGTAATTTTTAGATAAGTAATCAGTCCAACTAATTAATAGCATGAATAAATGAGATAAATCAAGACAAAATAGTTTCTCTGTCTAAAAAATTTTAATATTTTTATTAGAGCTTTGAGTTGAGTACATAATCATGATAGTAAATTTTGAGCCTCTGAAACTCAGTATAATGGTCTGTATAAATTAATATTGATCTATGCCACTATATCTTGCTTTATTTTTCATGCCTTGTATATTGTTCTTTTAAAGCTGAAAAAAATTATAGTTGGTTCATCATCATATCCCCAACACTCAGTTAAAGTTTCATTACTAGTACTCGCATGGTTTCGTCTGTACAATTTAATCTTAATTCTAGTAGTAGCAGCTTACGCTATTATTAGTGATTAATCTGCTAACGAAAATGTCTGAAATTTTGACAGTAGGTTTGTGTCTAAGCAAAGTACTTTGTATAAAAATCTCAGCACCGGAAACAATATTTAACAGCAGTTATGAATAATCCATGTTTGCTATTAAAAAATAGCTTTTGTGAAAAGGCAAAACCCTCACTTACTTAATGAGAAATAGTTAATCTAGATAATACTCTATAAACGATTGCCCAAGGAGATGTAAAGGAAATATTTTACAACTTTATAGTGAAGTAAATAATAAATTATTATCGTCACACAACTCATACATGTGCATTTCATATAGATACGACTACTCTCGCTGACCGTACGTACGAGCTAGTGCCGGAGTCCGAGAGTGAGCAGCGTGAAGCTCAAGTGAATCTAACTGAAGCCACTGAAGACCCGAACCAAGTTTCGGAAGAGCCCAAGGCTAGTTACGCTCAGGAATGCAAGCCCCGGAGCAGGACCTACTATTTTCAACATTATGCCACTTATTGTTTCTATATACTTGTGCATTTAAGTTTACAGGAGTTGATTGAAACCTTAGTTGCATGATCCTAGGTACCTATGTTTGAACACTAGTATGTGTAGGTCGCTAGATAGCTATGCTAATGATTTAGTAGAAGTCGAGTGATTTCCTGTCACTCGCGAGCTTATAGGAGTTGAATGTCTACTACATGCTGAAATCATAAGGTCCATGGGCGGGGCTATGGTACTTGTGGATGCCCCGTCTGTTTAGTGAAAAATATTAAGGCCGTAGTGTGTGGTAGTGGTGGTTAAGCTTTTGAACGTACTAACCACATGCCGAGAATATGATAATCGGTAAGCTTAAGTATATGATGGAACCGGCCGTGGAACATACTCCCCACTGTCTGGTCTTTGTTCACGCACGGGTGCAAGGCACCCTAGGGTGGTGGGCCTGTTCCATGCCCGGGGAAAAAGGGGAAAAGTCGCGTGGTTGACTTCATTCTCCATGTGTGTGTTTAGGTCTGCCTGGCCAGGTTAACAAATTTGATTCGAATCGTCCGTTTCTCGCGGATATTGAGACTGCTTAACCCTTTTGCCACATAGAGTAAGAAGTGGAACAATGATGATGACGAATATGGTTGAATGATGAAAAATAATTGTTTTCCACCATGTATGCTTTTGGATAGAGGCTCACTTAGAATGGTCAATTGAACTAGAATCTTGAAGCTAAAATTTGAAATTAAGAATTTACTCTTAGTTGCTTTTCGGTGAAACAAAGGCCTCCAGCCAAAAGCCTTGCATGTCTAGGTAGTGGGCTAAGTATACCCATAGTCGGGTAAGCCTTGCTGAGTATTAGTACTCAGCCTTGCTTGTGGCTCAACTTTGTTTTCAGGTGATACGTTTGAAGATCAGATAGCTAGCTTGACTTGGCCGTGTACTTTACCTCCTGGTTGGTCAGTGGAGTGGGATCCGACTCCAGCCAACGATGACAATGCCGAGTGATGTCATGTACGGGCTTCATCATGACATCTTGTATCGTCGTTTAGAACTCGCTTCATTTCCGCTGCAGTTGAACTCTGATCTACTTTAAGTTTGACTTTCAAGTACCTTTCTAAGATTTCGAACTCGGTTTGTAATATTTAAGTTAAGACTCTGTGATGTAAGAATTTGTGAATTGTTGTACTCTCTGGACTCACCTTCATGTGAGTTGCATGTAAGCTTTGGGTTTCGAATGCAGCTCAGGTGGTTTTATCGGGACTCTACCCGACTGGACTGTCGAATTACTCCGTTTGAAGTGCGTGTTAGCCGGGATCACCTTTATGGTTATGGTCAGCGCACTTGAGCCGGATTAATTTGGGCGGTTCTGCCACAGGTAGAGGAATGAACACACACACACACACACATCACACCCTCTCAACTCACATTTCTCCCTTGGAGCTAGAGGCCTTCATCCTAGATGCTTAGGTAGACTAGGAGGTGTAGAAGAAGAGGAGGAGAGTGAGGAGTTGGGGGAAGTGCCGGGTCTGTCGGCACTCTTCTCCGCTTGTACCTCGACGGATGCTTATTCGGTTGTAAGTGTTCAAGACTTTCTTTGTTTGTTTATTTGGAATTAGTGTTTAGATCGCAAATTATCATCTCTGCCTTATATTAGTTGATGTGTATGCTAGCGAGTAGCATTTGATCTTAGCTTAAGACCCCGGATAGAAAAGGGTAGTCTTGGCCAGTGCTAAGGTTAGTAGGGAAAGGTGTAGGCGTGGTGTCTAGGCTGGACTATACCACTCAGTTGTCTGATAGTCCCACGGTTTGTAGAGGTAGCCGGCAGGTGGTGACAGCCTTGTTCGAGCCTTTTCGTAATCCTCCACGTTCGGATATCAGATAGAGCACATATTGGAGCTATCGGCTTGTATAAGCCGGTCGATACCTTTAGCTCGAAGTATAACGGCGACGTGATCTCTTCTTCTAGACATAGATTCTAGATATAGAAAGTCCTCTCTTCTGTCTTTTCCACACCGGCATGTGTGTCCTTGGATGAACCTGAACCTGTAGATAGCGTACTCACATTCCCTAGTGGATACGATACCCTAGAATACTCCTGGGTGAAAGCTACAGCGGTATCTGTGCGCTTGCGGATTTTATTCGTGACGTTGCAAAATACCAACACCCTTGATGAAGGCGGTTTGGCTAGGAGAGACCATCACATTGAGGCGACACGCCAATCTATTAGCTAGAATTTTTGTCACAAGTTTTGCAAAGCTATGAACTAGACTGATGGGCCGAAAGTCCTTCACCTGTTCAGCATCTGCCTTCTTTGGGATCAAAGTGATATAAGCAGAATTCAGCATCCAAAGGTTCCTGAAATTCTTCCCCCAAATGGTTTGAATAGCAGCCATTATGTCCTCCTTGATGATTGGCCAACAAGTCTTGTAAAATCTCCTAGTAAATCCATCAGGACCCGGGGCCTTATCAGAAGGGAGATTTTTGATAGTATTCCATACCTCCTCTTCCGAAATAGGATATTCCAAATCATCAAGCTCGTAGCTTGGCAGTTCAAGTGCCTCCAGGTTGATGGTTCTATTCTGGTTATCATCCGAACCAATCAGCTTGGAGTAAAAGTCCAGGATTGCTTCAGCCTTCTCCTCATGCCCAATTAGGACTCTATCTTCAGTTTTCAACTTGGCGATGAAGTTTTTCCTTTTTCTGTGACGTGCGTGCATATGGAACATCCTGGTATTTGCATCCCCATCCTTCAACCAGCCAATACGAGAAAGTACTCTAGCCACCGTCCGTAGTAGGGAGGACAGAGCAAGAGCATGCTTTTTGAGGCTGTTGTGGAGCCAGATTTCATCAGGTTGGAGTGCACGGTTGTCTTGCACAATATCTAGCTGGTGAATAACCTCTTTGGCAAGGATGAGCTGTGAGTTTAGATGGCCTATCCTTTTTTGGAGAATTAATGGACAGTGATCTGAGTCATGCGAGGCACTGCTTTGCAGCAAACAGTCTGGGAATCTATCTTCCCAGTCTATTGAGCAGAAGACTCTATCCAACTTCACCAAAGTAGGGGAGCTGCTAGAGGACGAGCTGGACCAAGTGAATTTTCAGCCGTGCAGAGGGATTTCACTGACTGCCATGTCGTTAATCTATTTTCTGAACCTGCCCATCATGGCCCGATTTAGGTTGGCATTATTTTTGTCCTCATCCCCATAGAAAAGATTGAAATCTCCCGCAACCATCCATGGGCTAGAGCAATGAGCACGGGTATCCCTGAGTTCCTGCAAAAACTGAATTTTTTTCCTGGTTTCCTTGAGGTCCATAAACACAGGTAAGCCACCAAGCAGCACCATTGTCGGGGCAAAACTGAACTGATACACAGTGATGATCCACTCGGCTGGCACCAACTGGCCCAAGGTGGCTCCCCAATTGGGAGAAAGCGGACCCAAGAGGCATGGCCTTCAACGTAGGCGACCAGGCACTTGCCTCAATTGGGTCCAGGCCCAAATCCGGTTGGGAAGACACCACCCGGGCTTCCAGATGTCCAGCCCCAGAAACAGTATATGCTAGCCCATTAAAGTCTGGCGTCTGGGGAACCACCTCCCGGATCTCCTCATCGTGGGGTGTGCTGCCTGGGCCATCGCACCCTCATTAGCATCTCTAGTAAAGTCTTCATCAACGGGCGCGCTCGTTAACGACAGCCGGGCCATCTTGTGGGCGATCTCCGAGACCCCCTCGGGTGTTGATGCGGCCACCGCCGCATGAATGCCTTCCGCAGGATTCGAGATATACTTCTTTCGAAGAAATTAAAAGCAATTGGTCTGATAACATGATTATTAGCTTGCCAGTAGACATTTTAGTGTTATCTACTTCTGGCATAATGCATTAGTGATGGTTTGGCGTTTTGGCCCCAAAATGTTCTTGCAATCTTCATTGACAGCTTCTTTGTCAACAAGTATATCTGTTGTCATATTTTTTTTTTCTTTTTGTAAAATGATACGTACCTTTTTTGGCTTATTAGCTCAACAGTTTCAGTTGTTGGTTTGTTATAACAGAAGGCCATATTATTAGAGGGCTACAAGTTTTTGCGCACTGATGGCACAACAAAGGTTTCTGATCGGGAAAGGATTGTGAAGGTTCTCTCCATGAGCTTTGTGTCATATAGTCAGCCATATCTGCTTTGTTGTTTACATGTATTTGCATCCTCCAGGATTTCCAAGAAGGTCCTGGAGCTCCAAACTAACCACACAAGTTGGTGGACTTTGACTTACAATTACCAAGGCAGCACGTGTCATAGTAGTTGATCCTGCTTGGAACCCAAGGTATCTGAACAATGAGATCTAACTGCATGACTTCAAGTTTTCTTGACTGGATGTTTAGCACTACATGTTTTTTTTATCCTTACACACTTGTTTTTGTATTTACAGTGTAGACAATCAAAGTGTAGATCGTGCTTACCGGTTTAGCCAGACCAAAGATGTGATTGTATACCGCTTGATGACATCTGCAACCATTGAAGAAAAGATATACAATTACAGGTTCACAAATATCAGTTCTTACCTGCTGGTTTGTTGTAGCAATTATTAGGAGTATGAGCTTTCTATAATGGTTTTACATGGTGAAAATTTTCTTACATCCTTTTGTTTCTCTCTGCAACATCATAGACCCTACTACTGAAATTTGATTTCTAGGCGTAGAATCCGCTACTGTTTTTTGTTGATGTGAATGTAACTTGTGTACTGGATGTCCTTTTTACCATGCTGTGCACACAACTCTTCTTTTTTCATGGATTTCTCCAGCTTTGTGCTTCCATCTTAGCAAATCACTTATATATTTTTCTTTTGTAAAAGAACATGTGAAAGGAAAGCTAGACTGAGTAGTTAGAGATGATCTTTTGTCCAAGTTTTCACTGGGTTTCTGTTCAGATCAGCAACAGAACAAAAAGGAGCAAACACGTTACTTCCGCAAGAGTATACTTGTCCTGCTTCTATTTCTTGCCATTGTTTGCTCAATCTCCTACTAGATACTTTATGGCTATCTTGTTTGTACCCTCAGGAGATTCAAGAGCTTTTTAGTTTGCCACATCAAAATCAGTTGCAAGAAGAACATGGTCAACAAGTTGTTATGTAAGAAATCTGTTTAATTTGAACTCCATTTAATTGTAGCAAAGTTAATTTTATCTTGATGGTACAATCTTATGTGTCACTGTGTAGATAATGGATGGCTACAATAATAATTTTATTTACATTATCACATAAATTTGAAATGTCCCCGTGGTGTAAATAAAGCACAACCTGCACACTGCAAAGTATTGAATTTCCTCCATGAATTTTGTAGGCATTTTGATGTGAATGAGGCATTATTTATTTGCAGAAACAATTGTTTGGTTCATTGACCAGATCCATTTCCAGTTGGTGATTTTGGGCTCAATGTTGAACAAACAACTTTTTTTTGTGCCTTTTTTCTCAAATGTCAACAAAATAATTTGTTCAGGGCTTTTTACATGTTACGGTGTCCTCTTTTGTCTTATAGTCCAAGGCCTGTTAACAAGTCCAAGACCCGTTAACAAGTACACATAAAACAGCTCAACATGTATGTTAGCAAGGCAATTAGGGTTATGAATAGCCGGCCCATTGGGCCTTGGGTGGCCGGCGCCCAGCCTTCCTGGCTGGGGGGCGCCGCCCCCTCCCTGTTTGGTAGATGGCGACGGGATCCCCCTGATGGTGGTGTTTCTATAAACCATCTAGGGTATTCCGTCTATATATGTACACCCCTGTGCACCTCTATCAATCAATCCATTCATTCCCCGCAATATACATTGCTTACATGGTATCACAAGTTAGGGTTTCCTCTCTGCTCCTTCCGCTACCATAACGCGCCGATCCGGTGTGCCCCAACCTTGTGCGCCGGCGATCTGCCGCCGCATCCACCATGGTTGGGTCCCGCCCCTCCTCCCCGCACGCCGTCGACCCTGCTGCCGCCGCTGCCGCCGCCCAGGCGGAGCGCGAGGCCGCCCTAGCAAGGGCCGAGGCCGCGGAGAAGGAGGCTGCCGCCGCTGCGTAGGAGCGTGATGCTGCTGCCCAGCGCGCCCGTGACGCCCTCGCCTGCGCGGCCGGGGAATGGGCCCTTGCTGCCAAGGGCGCCCTCGACGCCACGGGCGCCCCCGATGCCGACCCGACGCAGAGAAGGAGGAGGACGCCGCCTCCGTCGACTCCGGCGGCACAGCGCTTCATCACATCGTCCTGGCCCATGAAGCCGCCACCCTCATCAACCTGCACGCCTAGGCCATAAGTGTGCAGAACATTCGGAGCCTCGTCCACATCGTCCTCGACATCAACGCCGGGAACTACACCCGGTGGCGCGATCAGATCCTCCTCATCATCGGCAAGTACTCGCTGGAGAGTCACGTTCTCGTCGACCTTCCTACGCCTGGCTTCCCAGACTGGACACGCATGGACTGCGTTGTCAAGTCCTGGATCGCCGACACGATCTCCACCGACCTCGCCGAGATGGTGATCGATCGCGCCGCCACCGCCCGCACCATCTGGTGCACCCTGGAGGACCAGTTTCTCGGCAAACGGGAGACCCGCGCCCTCCACCTCGATGTCCAGTTCTGCAACCTCATCCAAGGTGATCTTTCCATCACGGACTTTTGCAGGTGCCTCAAGAACATGGCGCAGCAACTTGCGGATCTTGGGGAACCCGTCTCTGATCGCAAGCTGACCCTCAACCTTCTTCGAGGGCTCAACGAGCGCTTCCGCGATGCCGGCCGTCACATTCGTCGCGGCCACCCCTTCCCCAAGTTCAAGGACGCCGTCGACGAGCTCATCCTGGAGGAGCTCACCATGGCACATCAGGCGCCAACTCCCCCCACGAACCTCCTCGCCGCTGGGAAGGGCGCCCCATCCGGGGCACCACCGCCGCCGTCATCCTCGTCAGGAGCTCGCCCCACCCAGGCCTCCCGCATCGGGGGCGCCAACTCCAGGGGCGGGAACTCCGAAGGGCACTCCAAGGACCGCCGCTAACGGGGCGGCAAGCCTCGCTCCGGCGAGCAGTCGTCCTCTTCCTCTGCGCCCAGCACAGGCGGTGCTGGTGGTGCCACTTGGCCGTCCTTCCTCCACCCGTGGGCCGGGGCCATTCAAATGTGGCCCGCCCCGCAGCCCTCGACGCTGCTCCCTGCCGCCCCGACTCCACCACAGCAGCAGCAAGCACTGCTGGTCCAGCAGGCCCAAGCGCAAGCCTTGCTGGCCCAGCAGGCGCAGGCCCACGCTCTCCAGGCCGCCCAGATACAAGCGCTGCAGCAGGCGCAGGCTGCACAGGTGCAGGCGGCGCAGGGTCAGATGGCGTACTTCCACTAGGTGCCTGGCATCCAGACTTCGGCCATCTCGCCCGTCGGATGGGATCAGCAGTCGCTCGCCTCCGCCTTTAGCACCGTCTCCGTGAACCAGCCCACTTCCACTGACTGGTTCTTCGACTCAGGTGCTACCTCCCACATGACCTCCGATTCTTCCAGTCTCTCCCATAATTTTAGCTCGTGGTATCCCTCATCCATTGTTGCCGGTAACGGTTCTTTACTTCTGGTTACCTCTAATGGCACAGCTACTCTTCCAGGTCCCTTTCTCTTAATAATGTTCTAGTTTCACCTAGTCTTATTAAGAACCTGATTTCTGTGCACCAGTTTACTTCTGACAACAATTGTTCTGTTGAATTTGATCCCGCTAGCTGTTCTGTGAAGGATCTGGCATCCCGGAGAGTTCTCGTCAGGTGCAATAGTGCTGGTCCGCTATATCCCCTGGGCCTGCCACCTGTCGCCGCCCTCATCACTGGCTCCTCTCCGCCCTGGCACCTCCGCCTTGGTCACCCCGGTCATGAAGTCATGACCAAGTTGCCCTCTGTCATACCTTCATGTAATAAATAACTTAGCACATCTTTATGTCATGCGTGTCAGCTCGGTCGCCACGTTCGGTTACCGTTTACTTCTTCCACTTCGCGTGCATCCAATAATTTCGACATTATTCATTGTGACCTCTGGACATCACCAGTTGTTAGTGTCTCGGGCTACAAGTATTATTTGGTCATTCTCGATGATTGTTCGCACCACTTGTGGACTTTTCCTTTACGCCTAAAGTCTGACACATTCTCTACTTTGGCTAACTTCTTTGTTCATGTGACTACTCGGTATGGCGCCACCATCAAGGCAGTTCAATGCTACAATGGCCGCGAGTTTGATAACTCCAGTGCCCGCATGTTCTTCCTGACTCATTGCGCTCATCTCCGGATGTCGTGCCCCTACACCTCCTCCCAGAACGGTAAAGCTGAGCGTGTCATTCGTTCCACTAATGATATTATTCGCTCACATCTCTTCCAGGCTAGCATGCCGCCGTCTTACTGGGTTGAGGCTCTTGGCGTGGGCACCTACCTGCGCAACATCCTCCCAACCAAAACCCTAGGTTTCGCTACACCGCACTCCGCTCTTCACAGGGTGCCGCCCACGTACGATCACCTTCGGGTATTTGGTTGCGCTTGCTATTCAAACCTCGCTGCCACAGCAGCTCACAAGCTTGCGCCGCGTTCTACACTATGTGTCTTTCTCGGCTACTCCGCTCACCACAAGGGATACCGCTGCCTTGACCGTTCCACCAATCGAGTCATCATCTCTCGTCATGTTTCCTTTGACGAGGGCACATTTCCCTTTGCTGAGCCATCTCGTCCTCCTTGCCAGGCCGACTTCGAGTTCCTGGATGATGTTACTACTAATGTGTCGGCCCCCATTGGACCGTCACCTCTTGTTTCCTCTACAGGATCTCCCTCTGGCACAGCTGCGTTGCCACACGCGGCCTCCGGCACCTCGACGACACCCGCGTTGCCACGCGCGGCCCCCGGTGTTGCCGCGCTGCCATGCGCAGCCCCCGGCAGCCAGGCAATGTCCCCAGCAGGCACCCCAGCTCTCCCTGGATAGGCTGGGCCACCGCCTGGCTTTCCTCCCCGAGCGATGGACACCCCGGCGCCAGCCGCCGGCTCCAGACGGCCTCCTCCATCGCCGGCCTCTATTCAGCCCTGCCGGCCGCTCCGTCACCAGGCTTGCAGCCGGCTGGCCCGGCGCCACTTCACCGGTCGCCCTCCGCCTTCCAGCACGTCTATGTCCAACGACAGTAGCCCCCTACTGGTCCTCCTCCTCCCTTGCCCAAGGGAGCCATACCCGTTCCCCCCGTGGTGAACCAACACGGCATGACCACCAGGGCGAAGGCTGGGTTCCGTCAGCCACGCGCCCTCCACGCCGCCCCCCTGTCACCGATCCCGAAGACCTTCCGCAGCGCCCTCACTGATCCCAATTGGCAGGCTGCTATGGAAGCCGAGCACGACGCTCTGCTGGCGAACAAGACTTGGGATCTTGTTCCTCGCCCGCCTCGCGCCAACGTCGTCACTGGCAAGTAGATATTCAAGCACAAGTTCTATGCTGATGGAACCCTGGAGTGGTACAAGGCGCGCTGGGTCCTTCGTGGCTTCACCCAGTGCCCAAGCGTGGATTTCGACGAGACCTTCAGTCCGGTTGTCAAGCCGGGCACTGTTCGCACAGTGCTCTCTCTGGCACTCTCTTGCGGCTGGCCTGTTTATCAACTGGACGTGAAGAATGCCTTCCTGCATGGGACTCTCTCTGAGATAGTTTACTGTGCTCAGCCTACTGGCTTTGAGGACACAGCTCTTCCTGACCACGTATGTCGCCTGAACAAGTCTCTCTATGGACTTAAGCAAGCGCCCCGTGCTTGGTACAGTCATTTCACTACATACCTGCTGTCCCTGGGATTCACGGAGGCCAAGTCGGACACATCACTGTTCGTCTTCCATCGCGGCGATGATATGATCTACCTACTGCTCTACGTCAACGACATTGTGCTCATGGCCTCCTCTGTCGGACTCCTTCAGCGCACCATCACTTCGCTACAGTCTGAGTTCGCTATGAAGGACCTCGGTGAGCTCCATCACTTCCTGGGGATGCATGTGCAGCGGCGCGGCAATGGCCTATTCCTCTCTCAGTGCCAGTACATGGCGGACCTTCTGGAGTGCGTAGGCATGGCTGAGTGCAAGCCGTGTGTTGGTATTTTGCAACATCATGAATAAAATGCGCAAGCGCACGGATACCGCTGTAGCTTTCACCCAAGAGTATTCCAGGGTATCGTATCCACTGAGGAACGTGAGTACGCTATCTACGGGTTCAGGATCATCCGAGGACACACACGTCGGTGTGGAGAAGACAGAAGAGAGGACATTCTATATCTAGAATCTATGCCTAGAAGAAGAGATCACATCGCTGTTATACTTCGAACTAAAGGTGTCGACCGGCTTATACAAGCCGATAGCTCCTAAATGATGCTCTATCCAATATCCGAACGTGGAGGATTACTAAAAGGCTCGAATAGGGCTATCACCACCTGCCGGCTACCACTACAAACTGTGGGACTATCAGACAACTGAGTGGTATAGTCCAGCCTAGACACCACGTCTACGCCTTACCCTACTAACCTTAGTCCTGGCCAAGACTACCCTTTTCTATCCGGAGTCTTAAGCTAAGATTAAATGCTACTTGCTAGCATACACATCAACTAATATAAGGCAGAGATGATAACTTGCGATCTAATCTCTAATTCCAGATAACTAAACAAAGAAAGTCTCGAACACTTACAACTGAATAAGCATCTGTCGAGGTACAAGCGGAGAAGAGTGCCGACAAACCCGGCACTTCCCCTGACTCCTCCTCACTCTCCTCCTCTTCTTCTACACCTCCTAGTCTACCTAAGCACCTAGGATGAAGGCCTCAAACTCCAATGGAGGAAGGGTGAGTTGAGAGGGTGAGATGTGTGTGTTCATTCCTCTACACCCCTTGTATTTATAGGAGGGACCCACGGGGTGAGCTGCAGCCGAGCCTCATCAAACCACCATCACCAGCCAGTAAGAGACCTCCACGTGGAACCTGAAGGCGGTGGGACCCACGAGTAGGTCGGGCGGCCTGCTTGGTCGGCCGGCCTCTCGGTGGGCCCACCGACCTTGCATTTTGGCCTGTGGGTCGCATCCTGGGCCCACTTGTCAATGGCATGCGGTTTATCTTTTATCATGTTGGTTCCTTGCTCTAGTGGGCCCTATACTCCATATTCTGACACGTGTCACGTCTTGAATTGCCGAAATATTGTGTCTTGGATTAAACCACACCATTATGCTGCAAAATTAGCTCAAAATCACCTGCACACATTATAGAACATCATCTGTGGAATCTGTTAGTAAATAAATCTATCCTAGCATTTATTCCACATTTTGGTTCCTTTTTATGCAGGAGTTGATGGTCAAAATTGGTCGTTAGTGGCCGTCAACACTGTGCGCCACCCCTGTCGACATTAATCCAAAGCTGCCAGCAGATGGGCCGCCCGTCCAGGACCCTTCGGATTATCACAGCCTTGCAGGAGCTCTTCAGTGGCTGACCTTCACACGTCCGGATCTTGCATATGCTGTCCAGTAGGTCTGTCTCTTCATGCATGATCCCTAGGTGCCACACCTTGCTTCCCTCAAGCGCATTCTGCGCTATGTCCGTGGCACACTGCATATGGGCCTTCTGTTTCAGCCTTCTCAGAGTTCTGACTTGACAGTGTACTCCAACGCTGATTGGGCTGGCTGTCCCGACACCAGGCGCTCCACCTCCGGCTACGCAGTCTTCCTCGGTGACAATATGGTCTCCTGGTCCTCCAAGTGGCAGAACACAGTCTCCCATTCTAGTGCAGAGGCTGAGTACCATGCCATGGCCAATGGCGTGGCTGAAGCCACCTGGTTGCGCCAACTTCTGCTGGAGCTCCATGCGCCTTCACGCCGCGCCGCTCGAGGCCGCTCGAACCGGCTGCGCTCCTGCCCGCTCAAGCCGGCCACGCAAGCGCTGGTCGGGGGTCGCGTGAGCCGGCCGCGCTCCCGGCCGCTGTCAGGGCAACACGCTGCCGCCAGCCGCCGCCGCCTCCAGTGCTCCTGCCTGCGCTCGAGCCGCCCGCTGCTACCTGGCCCGCTGCCTCCAGGTGCAGATGAGATCGGGAGTTTTTTTTTGGGCAAGATGAGATCGGGAGTTTGGGGGAAAGAAGGTTGGATTCGGCTGGTGGTGGGGCACGTGGAGGGGTTATTTGGTTTGGGTGGTGTGCGGTAGGCAGGTTAGGCCCCGTTCAGTTCGCGATTTTGGGGTGAAAAGTTACTGTAGCACATTTCGTTGTTACTTGATAAATAATGTCCAATCATGAACTAATTAGACTTAAAAGATTCATCTCGTGCTAATCAGTTAGACTGTGTAATTAGTTATTTTTTCATCTGCATTTAATACTTCATGTATGTGTCCGAAAATTCGATGTGATGGTTACTGTAGCAAACTTTTTGGGAACTGAACGGGGCCTTAGGCACGCGGGTTTAGGAGGTGTGCGGGTCGGGCTTGCAGGTCTGGGTGGGTTGGGTGTAGAATGATATTCTATACCTAAGGTGCAGATTTTATATATATATATATAGATATATATATATATATATATAGATATATATATATATATAGAGATATATATATATATATATATATATATATATATATATATATATATATATACCTAAAGTTCAACTTAGGTTTCCTCTTCATCATTTTCGGTGGTTATCTGATAGAGATTTCTTACTACAGATTTGTGACGCTATTGATGTGGCCAGAATTCTCAATGCAACTCTTGTGACACCAGCATTTCATTTGAATAGTGTTTGGCGGGATTCTAGGTAACAATTTGCGTACTGCAGAATAGTCAGATATGTGTTTGGAGTAACTGAATCATGCATGTGCCTCCCTCCTTATCTTTTCTTGGAAACTAGCTTTGTAAGTAGTCCTTTATTAGACTAAGTTGGGAGGTGCAAGTGCCCTCAGTGGCGAATCTATCTAACACATCAAGAGGGGGCTCATCTCCCTTATCATCTTATTCCTCCCCTTCTCTTCTCCTTCCTCTCCCCTTCTTCTTCATTATTTCTTCCAAAAAATAAAGAGGGGGCTTAGTGATGAGGACATCACCATGGTGGATACGCCCACGACGTTTCCTACATCAAGTTTCAAGTCATCATCAACTCCGACTTCTATTCAGATTCAGAAGTCAGGAGCAGCACACACTAAAATAGTCGCCCAGGTTGCATACGTACTCTGTTTTGGGCGTTCTACATATGCATGAAAAGCTAAGGAGATAAGCTTTCCAATGGATCCAGCCCCATGCAAAAATTCGTCCAGAGTCAACAGGAATCGTCAAAACAATATGACGTCCAAAATCTGTCAGGGCGCTGCGCCGCCGTCTTTTGGGCTGTTGGCCCGTGTACCGTGTTGGCCAAAGTGGTGGACGCCCTCTTGGCCTCCACCAGAAACTCTAAGACGTACCTTATGATATAAACTCAGTAGCCACCGCCTTTTAGACTTGGGTTTTGTTTAGATCTAGTTTTCCATTGAGAAACTGAGATAGATTCATTGTAACTGTGGCGACAATTCCTTTTACTGTGATCCAAGGCCCCCGTTCTTGATCTTCTCCACTGTGTTGATTAGTCCTTTGTAATTGAGTTCTTGAACCCCATATTTATCCATTCTTCATTTATATTTGCAATTTCAGATTGCGTGTTTCTACTTTCTTGCTTGTGTTCTTCGATTCGCTTGTAGGAAAAGCCTTCTCGACGAGGTCAATCAAGTTGTGTTTGGTTGATAACCAATGGAGCAGCGGTGTAACGGTTGCGGGACTTCGAATCGTGTCTGATTAGAAGCCGGATCGCCAACATCACATACTCCAATTAAATTTACCCTACCTCTCGGAAGATCGGGCCGCGTCTACATCAAGTGGTATCAGGATTCAGGTTTACCGTGAGGTATAACTTCGCGTTCCCCTTTAGATTCATCTTGTTCCTTCACCTACAGTCCAAAAAAAGCCCAAAAAATATACATTTCGCTGTCCTATAACCCCTTTGTGCCCCATAATTTTTTAGTTCAGATTGCTTCTCTGAATTTTGGTCCCTTGCTGAGTCGTGGTGATCATTGGTTTAATCGTGTCAAGGCTTAGTTTTGAGGTGTTCAGGTGGCAAAGAGATTTATTTCCCAATCTTCTAATTCTGGTGCCACGTGCTTGCTGCACAAGTTGTTAAAAGGAGTATCAAGATTATTGTAGTGTTAGCACTTTTTTGTTTAGTACCAGCCGAGCATAACTCATAGGAGTTTGGTTCGAGTAATCCTCTTATTACAGCTGTGATATAATTTTTTTTTTCTTTCTGAGCACTCGGCAAGGAGCAGGAATAGGAAACTTTGTTTCTTTCCTGATAGATCAGAAATCAGGCTTGATACTTTCTAATTTTAAAAGGAGATATCGTCCAACTATTGTGCTGGTTTAGCAAGTTCCCATCGTCCATTGAGTCTATTTCGATGCCGGACAATCTTTTTGTATGCTACACATATCCTTTGCTGTCCGCTAAGACTTCACACTATCTATATTCTTGATTCTTGATTGAGTTGTAACTATAGTGTGGCACTTTTCGAGTAGAAAAAAAAAGTAAAAGGCAAGGTGCATAGAAAAAGAAAAGAAAAGAGCCGCACCAAAAAAAAGGAAAAGAAAAATAAAAAAATTAGAAGTGCTAGCATCCTTCGAGTCCCATGCAGAGTTGTATCCATTGCTTTCTTGAACTAGGTCTGAGACGAGTTTAGGCCGGTGACATAGATTAGCTTGGGACTACTTTTCAGTCTTGTAATTCTGAATTGAATAATTGATATTCCTTGCTACTATATTGTGCCTACCCAAAGCTACACATATACTTCTATCAGCACATGTTCACCTTGCAACTGTTACACCCAAGCTTGACAACTGATTGTGCCGCCTGCTAGGCTTTGGTAAGCACACTTGCAAGATGGTGTTAAGCCGCTTGATATATTGCTTTCCACTTTCACCACCACCCAGTAGTTGCTAGTTGATAGGGATAATACTTTTGTGTTGTCTTTTGCTGTCTTCTAACAATGACAGGTTCTTCATATCCACCAACATATGATGGTGTGGGTGCTGATGCATACTTGGAGTGAGAAATTACTATAGATAACATATTTGCAACTCGTTGCATGTGTCGAAGGAGGAAGGTAAAAAATGCAGCTAGTGTTTTACGGCACACAACTTTAGTTTGGTGGGATTCTTTAAGTTCTTCTGATAAACCCCAAACATGGAAAGATATGAAACTTTTTATGCGTGAAACCTTTGTTAATCCACCTCCTGCTTTGAATTCATATGATGAGGTGCAAAACATAGAGGATCAGTCCATTGTTGTTTCTCTTGCTACGCCTAACCTTTTGCAGGATGCTGATCAAAAGCAAGAGGACAAGAACGACATGGAAGAAAATGAGGAGCTCACATCCTCATGTGCAAGTTCAGAACCATCACTTGACAATGCACCTATTACTACCGCTGCAACACTCACGGAAGGTGAGAATTCTCTTGATGTGCTGAATTTTTTCCACCAATCATGCTATGACAGAGCAACTATTAGTGGAACCAACTCTTGATTTACCTTTGTCTCAAGATGATTTGCTTCATATTCCCTGTGATAAAGATGACTTACCTGATCATGAACATGAGAGCACTGAACCACATGCTTCTGCTGAATTTACAAATGTGATTCATGTTGCTAGTGATACATATGATATGAAATTGTTGTCTTCTTTAAATACCTTGTGTTACATTGAATTTGATGTTTTGTGTAATCTAAGCAATTTAAAGGAGAAACTTTTTATGTGTGCTGATTTACCATGGTTGTCTAGACATACACATCATGTTATTGGCAAATATAACAACAAATGACAATATTTGAAACATCGGGTTTATATTTGTGACAATCTGAATTCTGCTTTTGTTGTTCAAGATTGTAATCAACTAAGTGGATCTGATACTATTGATATTCATACGCCATCTATTTCTATGCTGCCTTTTGTTAGTACTATTTTTTTGCAGGATAGTATTGACAAAGCTCATGTGGATTCGGATCAAGGAGCCTACAGGATCAGCTTCGAGTACAATCGGCGCTGAGGACGGCTTTGCTTTCAAGAAGGGGAGGATGATGAGGACATCACCATGGTGGATACGCCCACGACGTTTCCTACATCAAGTTTCAAGTCATCATCAACTCCGACTTCTATTCAGATTCAGAAGTCAGGAGCAGCACACACTAAAATCGTCGCCCAAGTTGCATACGTACTCCGTTTTGGATGTTCTACATATGCATGGAAAGCTAAGGAGATAAGATTTCCAATGGATCCAGCCCCATGCAAAAATTCACCCAGAGTCAACGGGAATCGTCAAAACAATATGATGTCCAGAATCTGTCAGGGCGCTGCACCGCCGTCTTTTGGGCTGTTGGCCCGCGTACCGTGTTGGCCCAAGTGGTGGACGGCCCCTTGGCCTCCACCATAAACCCTAGGACGTCCCTTAGGATATAAACTCAGTAGTCGCCGCCTTTTAGACTTGGGTTTTGTTTAGATCTAGTTTTCCATTGAGAAACTGATATAGATTCATTGTAACTGTGGCGACAAGTCCTTTTACTGTGATCCAAGGCCCCCGTTCTTGATCTCCTCCACTGTGTCGATTAGTCCTTTGGAATTGAGTTCTTGAACCCCATATTTATCTATTCTTCATTTATATTTGCAATTTCAGATTGCGTGTTTCTACTTTCTTGCTTGTGTTCTTCGATTCGCTTGTAGGAAAAGTCTTCTCGGCGAGGTCAATCAAGTTGTGCTTGGTTGATAACCAACGGAGCAGCGGTGTAACGGTTCCGGGACTTCGAATCGTGTCTGATTAGAAGACGGATCACCAACGTCACATACTCCACCAATCGAATTTACCCTACCTCTCGGAGGATTGGGCTGCGTCTACATCACTTAGGGGGATATCCATTGATTTTGGTGAGGTAGGGGGGCTTGATCCCCCTAGCCCCCCCCCCCTTTGGATCCGCCCGAGTGCCCTCAAAACTAACATAAGCTATTTTATAGGACATGACTATTTTTTGTTTATTTTCTTGAATTAGGAGGTCCTTCTATGCTCTTTGGAATGGGATTTCTTCCGCTGATGAAGAGACAATGTGAAACTGAAAAGTAGATAACCTATTGTCCTATTTACATTGGTGTAACATAAATTTCTTGATAAAGTAAAAGTGGAAAGAGCTTATAGAAATCTTATCTTAATAAGGGTGTGTTTAATATAATCTTAGCTTGGTCATGCAAACTTCATCTTTCAGCACATGATTTCATCGGCCGTAGCAACATGGGCACGAAACTAGTATATATATACTCCCTCTGTCCTAAAATGTAAGTCATTCTGGCATTTTACCAGATTCATTGAACATTCTCTGAATCTAGACACAGTAAAACACTCATAGGATGACTTACATTTCAGGACGGAGGGAGTATATTGCAACAAAATCTGTGAGCAACCTTAGAGCTTATTTCAATGGAATATTAGCAGGGCAATAATAGCATTGGCAACGATACATTTCCAAGGCAAAAGAGGTTAGTGCTTATGTGTGGCAATATACTCAATTGCAACAAATTAATTACGAGGCTATATAACAAATTACATCAAACTAATTTTGAGACAATACGCGCACAATTGCTACAAATACTTGTGGTGGCAAAATATGCAATTGCCACCAAATCTTTGCGTGGCAATATATACTTTTGCCACCAAATATAAACGTGGCAAAGAAAAAAACATGTTGCCACAACATCTTATCATAACAATAGAGGCTATTGCAACTAAATCTAATGTTGCAAAACAATAACGACGGTCGTGGTAATAGAACCAATGGGGACGTTGTTGAACATTGCAAGAAATGTCTAATGCAACACATAAATAGGTGGCAATAAATAATATTGCCTCGACTTCGGTCATTGCAAAGCCTTCAAATGCAACGCATAAATCTATGGCAAAATCTACTATTGCCTCGACTTCTATCGCTGCAAAATGTATCAAATGCAACCCATCATTGTGTGGCAAAAATCATATTTATTGCAACAAAATAAAAAACGTGGCTCAAAGTTTTAACCACGCAACTATTTTCCACGGTTGCCAAACCATCATGTCGTGGAAATTTAGATAAATTGCCACGATTTGGCCCCTATTGCGACAATTTTTCAGCGTTGCAAAAGTCCGAATTTCTAGTAGTGTTGTGCACGGATAGTTTCCCTTGACATCTACAAAATGCATAAATGAACTATTACTTTATTGATTATAGTCAAAGAAAAGAGTGTATTAGACATACTAGGAACAAAGGCAGATTGGATACCTGCTACTAAATAGTGTTACTATAACACACCACCGAGTGATAGGGGCAGCCATGCATGTTAAAACTATATGATGCAGCATGTACAGAGTGTTAAAAAATAAGGACAAAAGCCTTGCAGAAAGAATTGATAGCTGCTACTAAATCATGGAAGTCTAGCTGCCACTAACTTGTTCAGCATGGCAACGAAAAGAAACTGGAATTGTAGATGTCAACAAAATTAGCTAAATTCTAGAAGATCAAGGAACCATGTATAGGGACTTCCAACAGCTTCTCTGGCGGCATCACTCGTACCCTTTTTGCGGCTGGTATGGCAGACCTTGAAGGCTTCCACAACATCAATTTCTTCATCAAATTCCCTAACTGGCTCTTGGGGTTCCTCTCCATTGACTTCAGTGGCTTTGGTATCATTGTTCTTGTTATTGTTTTATGGATGTACCAAAACGGTGGTCTCACAAACAGCGAAACCATGATGATCAAGTAGGAATAGCTGACAATGGGACTTGCTACATGACACAACCAAAGTTCAAGTGTCTATGTATGTACTCATTTAAGTAAGGAAGCAGAAGAATGAAAAGGTTACATTTACAAGAGTGTTGACACTTACATATGCATGCAATTAGGCAACATAGCAGTGAGATTCTGTTGCTTAAGGCCACTTGACTCTACCACAGTTTTGCTTGTTCTGGTTGGAGACTCCTTGCATGAGATGTATGTGTTAGTCTCCATCATAAGTACATATTTCAAAGCACAGCAAAAGAAATTACCATGTTGTGCGGATTTGACCACTTCGCAACAAGTCAACACCAGTATGCATTAGCCATTAGGGGATAGGAGAGGTTGTGGAGATCTCATTAGCAGGGATGCCAACAAAGTATTTCTGCCTCTACCTTATGCCTAACTTGAATACACTAGCACAAGCATCTTTTGTTGGCCTGTGCCTTGTGTCGATTGCTAACCTCCCCTAGTGATTAGAATTGACATCCGAGTTACACAAGGGTCATATAAGAGTTCAATGTAAAATAGGGACTAGCAGATAGGCACTCACAAATAGCATTCCCATGAAGCCATCAAAATATTCAATATGTTGCTTGTATTTTTTCCACTGGATCAAGATAGGAACTTGAGCCCTAACAATAACACCAGCCCCTGATGCAAACTTGGCAGCTTGCACCGGTTCATGCGGCCTTAGGTTCCCCTCAGCAACAGATATGGGTATTTTTCTCCCCATTACTTTGGTCATCCTATCAAGAAAAACTCCTCAAGTTGCTTCCCTTGCCTTCCTCGAGCCACCTCTTTGTGTAGGTACTACAATTCAAATTCTAAATATTGAACAAGTATAGAAACATTAGCACAACAACCATAAGGGTAACATAAGATCCAACCTTCGGATCTGGAATCCGACCGCCTAGGGTCGGTATTCTGCCCAGTCTCATCTTCATCTAGGTCATTACCAGCATATGCATATGACAAGTCCCTCTAGAGGATTTGAACGATTTTGTGCAACTGCTGGCGATTCTGTCTACACAGCATTGTCACCACCGCTACTGTTTCTTGCGATTGGTGATGTGTCTTCAAGCACCTGTTATTCAGGTGCACCTGTTGTCTATAGCTTTATCAGTATCCTTGATGAACATGCAGGAACAACTTCTGTTTGTTGGTGGGATTGACCTGACCCTCTTGGATTGTCTGCCTCCAGGAGCCACGAGGCATGTCACCACCTCTTTTCCTCCTATTTGCACAAACCTTCCTATGCCGAGTTTGTACAGGCCCTAAAGAATTTATTTAAAAAAATCAGAAGTTGTTGAAACAAATAAATCAGAAGCACTTGTATGTATTGGAAATATGTAGTCCCAGCATTGGAAATAACTAGTGCTGCTTCTAAGCATTGGGAATATCTAGTCCTGCATCCCTCACCCCCATCCAAGATAGAAGATGCACCTCAATTTCTAGGAGTGCCGCCTCCTATTCTAAGTTTGTATCATCATCTCCTATTAGGCTCCTCAACTTCAGGGATATTATCTGATAAATCGGACCCTTCACCCCGACAAGTATTCTTGCCAGACCTCTTCCCCTTCCTGCCTGAACCTCCCCCCTTTGAAGTTAGTTTTTTCTTAGCAACAAACTAAGAGTTGATGCCAAACCACTAATGCCAAGCTCCTTCATTATTTGATTGTTAGTCTTGATGTTGGCATCCCATTGCATTTTGTATTCACATTTTGACGGTTCTTACATGTGCAAAATAGATTTTAAGTATTAGTAACCTATGTTCATTACAGATTCATGACACAAGGGCGAATACAGACCCACTACAGCCTGTAATCTCGAAGAGGAGGCAAAGAGGAAGGATTGTGCAAAGACAATGGATGGATGTTCCATACCGACCCAATCGTCGGGGTAGCTGCTCATCGAAGGTAGTGGCTGACAGAGGAAGCAGCCCCGGTGTGGAGGTAGTTCCCTATGGAGAAGCAGATCCAGTGCGGAGGTAGTGGCCAACGGGTAAGCAGCTCCGGTGCGAAGGTAGTGGCCGACGAGGGAAGCAGTTCCAGTGCGGAGATAGTGGCCGACGGGCAGCAGATCTGATGCTAAGGTAGTGGAAGCTCCATCGTGGTGGCCTTCGATGGAGGTGGAAAGCTTTGTCGCAGTGCCCTTCGGTGGATGGAAAAGGCGAGAGGTGGAGGATGGGACTGATCCTAGGGGCAATTGATATAGTACGCGAGGAAAGATTTTAACAAATACCCTTGAGAGATGGGTAGCGGTGTGGCTTTTGGTTGAAGGTAGAAGGGACATTTTGAGGAAATATTTTCGGCTTTGGTGGCAGAGTTGCCGCCCTATGAAAATTCAGGCAGGGTCCCCCACTAACCTGGGGACCCCACATGTCGGTTTGATTAAAATCCCGTGTGAATGGTGTGCATGATTGGCTCAAATCCATAAGAGGTCGAATATAGTCCGTATTTCTATTTTTCAATCCTGAATTAAAACTTGTAACAGGTATTTCTTCCTCATATGAACTGCGAATTTGATGATTCTTTTTCATAATCTTATATTAAATCACCCTCTTTCCATTTAGTTGTGTTTTCCCCAAGTTATGTAACGTTATTTAGATCTTGTACATATCGTGTATTTTTTTTACACATAAGTACTAAAAAGAAACAACATGATTTTTCATAACAAATTGAATCTAACTTCATAATTTGTAATTGTAAGGTAAATACGACATTGTGTCCAAATTTGAGGTGTATATGAGTTCACATGTATTATTGTGCTATGCAAACTTAAAATTTTGTGTTGAGTTGCGAGGGATGTATTCATTTGCGAACAATGTATGACCCATCTTTGTTAAAACCACTAGAATATTTTTACAAGATTATCAACCTAAATGATGTCTTAGTTTGTACGATTTTCTGAGAAACTATTGATTTATTAATTTTTTTGCTAGTACCTTAGACATAGATGTTTGAATTACCCATACCAAACAATTGAATTTTGCTTCCATATCCAGCACTTGGCCTATGCTTCCATATATGATCCTGATTATAGTTTTTCTGTAATTTTGTGAATCCTATTGGAGGCACACGTAGTTCAATTTGAACATACTTTTCAAATTACTTGTAACAGTCAATATTATGACCGTGCGTGTTACATGGGCTGGAAACCTACTATGGGCCTTTTTTTAGTACAGCCTGATTCCTCCTGGCCGTTCATCTGCCCATCGATGATTCAGATCCCACGGTCGCTGGCGGTTACCGGCTCGGTCCCTTTTCTCCGGCAACCGGCTCGGTCCTTTTTCTCCTGCACCGGTTGCCTTCTCGAGGAAGCTTGCCGAGCTTCCCATGGAAGACAAAGAAGTACTTAATCGCCATTTCCACGTGCATCAGCATCTCTTTGACGCCTTGACGGCGCCACCCTAATTAAACGGAAGGAGAAACTCTAACTGGAGGTCGAATTTGACTACCTTGACTAGAAAAGGGGATTGGAGATGAAACAGAACGGGAAATAAACCAAAGACCAAGACTACACAAAGACTCAGAAATCTGGCTGATCAAACGGACGAATCTCAAATACCAAAAGACCAAAGGCAAAAAAAAAAAAGCCCGGAAGATATATAGGAATGCGGACCCCCATAGCTTGCAGTGTAGATTTTGCAAACCAGCACGATGTCTGTATGTGATGAAAGCCCGTAGTCTCCACGGCTAATTTTACCGTAGGTTGATTTTTCCATATCAAGAACCAGGAGATTTTTCCCCTTGTCGATGCATATCACAGTATCAGTAACACATTTAATTGAATGATTTATTTTTTTAATCTTTCCTGCATAAGTTAATTGATCATTAATACAGAATGATTTTAGATTTGTTGAGCATGATTTGCATTTACTTCAATTTGTTGCCGGTAGAGAAAAATATCACTTTTTTTTTGTACATTCAGTACAGTGCACGATAGCGAAACTGTCAGGTTGCTGGGAAAACAAACTTATCCAAACTTGATCGGCCAAAGCTCAACGCCCTAGGATAAAAAGTAATCAAGTAAACCTATCAAATCAAAGGACATGCATGCATCACATGACATACAATTCCCACCAACCTTGGCCATGGTTACCATAAGCTTTCCATTTCTACCAAGTTAAACTAGCAGCTTAAACTTAGTTACAGGCAGTAGCATATTTAATAATCAGCTAAATGTTAAGAGCTAGCTGACACATCACCACATTACATTATGCTGCAAATCAAAACATTAAAGCATTTGCGCTGCCACCGCCCCTTTCCTTTTCAACAGCTGAAAGCGATTTGCTGCAACTAGGGAGCAAAGTTCCCCTGCATAGTTGCTTCTGCAGCCTCCTGCGCGTTTTGCGATGCCTGCAATATGTACAAATACTTAACATAAATTCAGATGGCCTTCTGTTTTTGTATGTGTTTCATAAAAAACATTCAAATTGGATGCATTGTGTGACCGTCCTGCTGCTAGTAAATTAGACACAGTATCTCTGTACATTTCACAAAATTAACTGGCCACAACCACTGAATGCTTCCTATATAAAGCAAAAAAATTGTTTTAACACTAAAAAAATCCAAATATTACTATTTACTAGCATGGTTATCAAGGAATCTGCAAAAAAACAACTCATTTTATTTTTCTTTCATGGGAAGTACTTCAGTGAAATAATTAGCAGGATCATCATCCAAGGATATGCACAATGAAAACATTATTATTTTGTTTAATGCAAAGTACAACAATACTGCGTCATTCAAAAGGTCAAGAATTCAAACCCAACCCAATAATAACTATCATCATTTCTATACGGGTTGTTGAATCTTCAAGGTTTAAAGCAAACTATTAGATAATCCCAACCATACAATTCTGTATCTTAAACAAACACCCTTATACCCTTTGCTTTAGCCCTCAATCGTTGATCAACCTTGACACCCACATTTTAGTTGAACCAGTGGAAAGGAAAAACAAAGAGGAAAGTCAAAATAGATTAAATAATTAAAGCTCCATACTAATGGTAAAAGGGGAACTTAGTGAAAACAAAACGCAGTATTAAGGTTGACCCGTCTGTAAAGTGAAAAGGCACATTGTCAGGCTAAGCTCCGCACAGTGGTAGAGGGTAGTGCCCACTGCATAAAACATTAAACCACCTAATAATGACCTGTGCCAAGTATTTCCAAGAACCATCATGAATACAACATGGATTTACCAAAACATCAGAAAATTGAAGGCTACAAAACATCATACAGCAGCAGTTGAATGAGAAGATTGTTAAACAAGCTCCTGAAATCCATTCTCAGGTAACCATGTCATCCACAGAAGCACCCATATGGATTAGATTGCATACAAGAGGAAATAAACAATAGCCCTGTTATAGCAAGCTTTCATTTCAGTCTAGATCTTTGTTTAACTCTCTTGCACATGATATATTTGCAATCTTCTTTTTGTCAAACAAAGGCAGGTGTTCTGCCATTCAATGAAACAAAGCCAAGGGTTAAAGAATACTTATGATTCAAAGTTCTCAGTTTTTTCCTGTTAGTACTCAGCTATTAGATTCTGAGGAAGATCAGACAACAAATTTTACTCCAAAGGTTATGCATGTATTACCTCCACATTTACCACCATCATAATTGGCATACAACCAAGAGATGTAAAAGCTTATACAACATATAATAGTAGCTCAAATGGAATTAAGCATCTTACTGAACCAGACTCCTACCTGAGTTAAGCTTAACTTGCAGGCGAACTTCCAGTAAAGAACTAACTTGTGATCTTCTGGAACCACCTCTGTTGCCCTTCCAGCGCAAAAGATTGCATAAGCATCAGCTGCATACCTGGAGTATTAACCAGATTTCAAATTACTTAATGGGAATGGTTAAGAAACAACATTAAATAAATGCTTATATGCTACCATCGAACCCACTCACTTGCCAATGCCACAAAGCTCTGTAATGTAGGTCCATTCCTCTTCAGCATAAGCCCTAGAGAATCTCTGGATCCTCTTTGCTTTCACACGCTGGCATCCCAGAGGTGCTAGATACTTTGCCATCTTTTCAGGATCAGCTGTATATGCAGTCTGAGCATCAGGATAGCGTTTAAAGAAGCCCTTCACTTTCTTCTTGACCTGCAGCAGTAAATAAAGGGCATCGAATCCTTGAGGTTTAAGCTTGAACGTGACATCAAAGCAACAGCAAACAGGCAAATAATAAATGTAAATGCTGAATTATTATTATAAAAGTAAAATTGAACTAGGTAAGTGGTTTGATGAGCTAGCAACAGTTATCGGGATGATAAATAGCCACGGTAAACTAAATGTGAAACGCCTATCCGAGCCAGGGTTACACTAAAAACACACAAAAAATTGATAAGATAGCATCTTCCGCAATGCGGTAGAATACATGACAACGATAGACAAAACAGACCTGTGCCACGCACAAACTATAACATGTGTTCCACTTATCAAGTTTGTTCGTCAACCCTATTTAAAAGTCACTGTGGAAACACGTGCATAATGCTTTTATATTGAAGCATGAAGTAGGTATAGACAACCTTTACTAAGTTCACTCATTTGTAATGGCAACATAAGTTAGTCTCTTTCGCTTTGATAGTCATGGAAAATGATCTGAATGAATCAAGCAGCTGACTATTGACTCTAGCTGATAGTTTGGTTACAATAACATTCATGGAGAGAACGTGGAGTAGAAAAAAAAATTAAACAGCTCACCTGAGCTCCTGTCGTTACGTTGAGAAGCATACATATTACCATGACCTTCCAGGGGTCAGGTGCATACTTCTCCTGCAGGAGGTTATGTTTGGAACGCGGCGGGGGTACCAGCTGTTTCAGTGGCAGGCGGCGATACTTGTCTGACCGTTTCTCAGCAGCACTAAGCGATGGTGATTTTTTTCTTGGCTTCTTCGTCTCGCTAAATTTCTTCTCAGACCTTTTCTTTTCCTTTACCATTACCTCTTCTTGTGGACGTGAGACTGATGCTGAGCGTGGTTGTTTTGTGTTCGATGTCGTTGTCATGGCAGCCATAAAGGTCCCATTTGCAGTGAGCTGAGAAGACAGAGATGGTGGGTGATCTTGAGGAAGCAGCCTGGCTGGATGATCAGGGGTTTTTGGAAGTGATGGAGCATTGCGACCTTCCTGGCGGTCAGGCTTGTAGCAGAACTGGTCAAAGAACGCACCAAAAGGAGAGGAATAATTGGAGTCCTGATCAATGGGATTGGGATAAGCCATGGCAGGGACGAAGCCTGCCGGCATTGGCTGTTGCTTCCTCAACTCCTCAATTCTCATCCTGAGGATCTCGCGGTCGCTCAGCACTGGGATCTTGCCGCCTCTGAACCTCTTTACACTCCGACTAACACTAGCACCACCATCAGCTGCTGCTGCCCCTCCGCCTTGGGGATGGACACCCACGGGTAATGGCGCCTGGCAGGATTGCCCCTGCTCCATATTACCCCGCCTCTGCTCCTTTGTCGCCGCGGCCATCTCCAAGATTTGGGCGGTGGTGGCAGGGGCGGACGGCGATGGGGTAGCCGCCGCCTCCTGATACCTGCTTCTCTTGTGCTTCTTTCTCTCCTCCTTCCGCTCGGCCTCCTCCACCAATGGAGATGCCGCCGCCAACTCCTGCTTCCTCTTGCGCCCCTTGCCCGCTGCCACCGCCGTCGAGGTTAGGGTTTCGGGAGCGATTGGCGCCGGAGACTCCAGCATGGAAAAGGGAGTCGCCGGGGGTCGAGGAGACTCCGAGGAAGCCGCCGTGACCTCCGCACGCTCCCTGTGCTTCTTCCTCCTCTTCTTGTGACGCGTCGCCTCCAACTCATCTGCCATGGCCGCCGCCGCCGCCGCCGCCACCACCACCACCGACGTCGCGCACAGTGGCGACGGGAGCAGGACGGGAGGGATTCGGACGGTGATCGCCCCGGACCGGTGGCGGGCGGGCGAGGCGATTGGGAGCGACTAGTGAGACCACTATCCGCCGTCTCTGATTTGGGGAGCGAGTGAATGGGGGAAGACGGATGGGGAAAGAAGGGGAATAGATGGTGTTTTTCGCGGCAAACTCCGCCGATGTTGCCGCCAAAAGATATAGAATATCTAATTAATAAAGATGGGGAAACGAATTCGATCCGCAAATATCACGTCTATCAAATACCTAATCTATTATTACTATTTTTTCGCGAATGTACCTGAGCACATATTTCATTAAGAAGAAGAGAGTTATAACGACACTGCTACGAGAGAGCCCTCGTAGGGCACAGGGTTACAAGACCATCAAGAAGATGGCAACGACCGCAAGCGAGCTAAACTACACAGAAGGAAAGAAATGGGATGCCACCCAACCTAATAAACCTAGACAAGACCAATAACCATCTCTGCAGAAAAAGGTACATCGTGGCCATGATTGTCTACGGCGATTAACTACTCGAAGCTACAACTAAGATGGCGAAGCATCCACCTAGACGGCAAAGCATCCGTCCAAAACCGATCAGCGCGGCAAATGGCAGCCAAGCATCTGCCAGAGAAGCGATGACGACGGCAAATCTTCCGCCAAGACGACAGTGGTGGCAAAGCATCCACCAGCAAAGCACAAGACCACAGCGGTGTAGCATCCGCTAGAGACGACCACAAGCGTTGACACAACATGGTGAATATGCAACAAGAAGGCACCGACAGGGGTGGACGACGACCTCGGAGCGACCACCAATCGCAGCGACCATCCAACGCCAAAGCCCCCGAACGGCGGGTAGTGCCGACAGGCCAGCCAGGCGCCAGCTGCCCCCGGCGGCGGCGGCAAAGTCAACAAAACGCCAACAACGCCGCGCACCAGGGGGCACCCACAGCAGCGCCAGTCACCGGAGCCGAGGCGCCACAACAAGGGCAAGCCTAGGAGGCGATGCCTGACTGGCGGCCGGCGACCACGGACACCAGCATGGGGAGGGTTGTGGCGACCGTAGCACCAGCACGGTGGCGCACCCCTGACCGACGGCCGGCGAAATAGGGGCACCGCCGAACAGATCCAGCCCGGGGGCGACCGGATCCGATGAAGGGACGCCCGGATTTGCCCCCTTGTGATGACGACCGGCGACCAGAAAAGGCGGCAGTGTTTGCAGGTTGGGAGGGGGAGGAGAAAAGAGAGGGAGGGATCAAGGCGAGCAGGGCCCGCTTCGCCCGAGCCGCGGGCCGCCGCCGCCGCCCGGCCGGCAGCGGCGGCGACGGCCGGATGCGGCCTGTGGGAGGGAAGCGGGGGCAGGTAGAAAAATCACCCGAGTCGCCTGAGAGGGCAACGCTGGGGGGAGTCTGTTACTCTTATCTGTTGTTACTATGTAAAAATTGAAACTTTTTGATACATTTGTCACCAAAATTAACTTACACATGTTCTCACATAACATGTCTCAAAGGTCCACATGTAAAGCATTTTGTTTGACACCTAATGGGCGGACCGAAAAAATTAAGAGATGCGTAAAATCTATACTATAAAAAGTTAAAACTTTCTAATACATTTCTCACCAAGATTTAATTTACTCACATTCTCACAAAACATCTCTCAAAGGACCACATGTAACACATTTGTTGCATTTGTTTGACAGCATCATGGGTAGACCGAAAAAATTGAGAGATGCGCTAAATCGGAAGAACTTTTGTCACCGTGCCTTCTCTACCCATAGGCCTGTACCCGCACAGGCGACATTTTGAGCGATGGTTCTTTTCCTCCACTATTCGTATTCGACTCCAGGACTTCTCCGCGGCATTCACGTTTGCCTACCATATTACCGCCGCACGCACACGATCAAGCCGGCGCCGCGGACCACGCCTCCCGCCGCAACTCCTCGCCTTCTGCTTGGCCGTGGATCACGCCGCCCATCCGCGATAGGTACACCTCGCCTCGCTGCCGTCCGCTGCGTTAAGCGATTCGCGCTAGCCGCTATAGAGTTTGTTGCTTTCTGCGAGCCCTGGTCACGGGCCTTCGCAGCAGCCGCAGGCGCAGCCCCTCACCTAGGCCAAGTGCACGGGGCTTCCAATCCCGTGTCTCCGGTAGGTCGCCCTGTACATGGTCCGGTTTCACCTGATTTTGATTACAAACCAACCCAGACGTACGCGGGTTGCCCGGTTTGAAACCAGACCACGTACAGGGCGACCGGCAGGTTCCTGCCTTAGGCGTCCGCTTCCAACTCCGGGCAGGTCCTCCTCCCTCGCCCCATTGAGGCCCCTGCCGATCTGGAGTCCGGCCCTCCGCCAGCCCGGCCCAACTCCGTCCTCCCGCCCCCTCCTGCCGTCGCAGGAAATGGCGAGCGCCGCAGCTCCCGCCGCCCCCTCCTCAGCCGAGGACGCAGAGGAGGGACTCCGATGGCGGAAGGCTGAATGGGCAGGCGGCCACGCCCTCGCTTCCGCAGCTACGGGAGGAGGTGGAGGCGCCGGAACGACCGGCTCATGTAAAGTACGAGCTTCATGACACTCCTGGATTATGCATGTGCTGGGCTAATTCGTGCGGGCATGATGTACGGTGTGCTAATTTGAGGTGTTTTTAAGCTGTGTTGCAGTTCCTCTGGTGATATATGGATTCCAGCATTACATCTCCATGGTTGGCTCCATCATCCTGATCCCTCTCGTGATGGTTCCTGCAATGGGTGGCTCGGCAGTGAGTGCGGCATTGATCCTGTAGTATTACTTGCTGTATGACTGATTTAGTGAATATTTTACTTAAGGACTGCTGTTTGGATGTGTGTTGATCAGGATGACACAGCAGCGGTGGTGTCCACGGTGTTGCTTGTCACAGGGGTGAATACATTGCTGCACATGCTCATTGGAACGAGACTGCCTCTTGTGCAGGGGCGCCCATCCTTTGTTTGTATACCTTGCTCCTGCACTCGTGATCATAAACTCCCCGGAGTTCTTTGGGCTCAATGACAATGTATGCATATTTTCATTTGTGTTATGGTATTTTAGTGCCTATAACATGGCCAATGTTGCAGTCATGCATAGTTCTCTTGGTTGTGGACCTCGGGCAATCCTGACTGAGCTTGACAGCTTGCAGTTGATTGTAGAATTTTAAGCACATAATGAAGCACCTGCAGGGAGCTATAATAATGTACATGTGCACTCCAAGTGATCTTGGGATATACCGGCCTCATGTCACTATTTCTAAGGTGCGCCTGAATTTCTGTTAATAAATACAAAACCATTTTCTTGTCCATCCAATTAAATGCGAACAAATGATTGCCTTAGCAGTGACTGAATAAAAAAAATTAGCTTAGATGAGATGCACTCGTATAAGAAATATAAAACTTGATCTGAAGTTTCATTCTGAATGCCTAATATTTCAAGTCTTATCCTGGTCAGAATCATCTTTCATATGGCCATACAATATAAACATTGCACATGACATATTCTTGTGCGTAGATGACTTAAAAGCTACAAGGGTCATCGCAGTTACAACTTACAAGTGAACATTGTTTGTTTCCAGCCATAAACACCTTTTCACGTTTGTTGTAACTGATGAATACATTCACTGATGCACCTGGTCTTTTTGTTGCACAATTCACCATATGTTATTGTGACAAGTAGTTATCCTCAAGTGATGTCTACCATATTTGTATTTTGCCTTTATCTGTTATTTCAGGTTGATAAATCCAGTTGTTGTCTCACCAACAGTTGCAGCTGTTAGACTTTCATTTTTCAGCTATATATGGTTTTGCTAAATTAGGCACATATATAGATATGGGAATTTTGCAGTTGTTGATGGTGGTTATTTTTGCACTTGTGAGTATGCAGGAAATCACTTTTCAGAAGCAGTGTGATATAATGTGAATAATGAAACATTGTTCTTTTCTGATCGTTTATCTATTTCACTTGTGGCAGTACCTCCGGAAAATAAAGTTATTTGTCTACAGAGTGTTTCTTATTTATGCAGTAAGATTTTGGCTTATAATATTGATTGGATGTGTGATTTTGTGCTGCATGGTGGTTAGTATGAGAAGCTAATTTCTGAACTCTTGATGCTTCCTCTTTAGGTTCCTCTTGGATTAGGAATCACATGGGCCATTGCTTTTGTCCTCATAGCAACTGGAGTTTATAGCTACAAAGGTTGTGATGCAAACATTCCAGCTTGTGATGGAGCACACCGGCTTAAGACACTTCACATGCCTTAAGATTTTCACCTTGGTTCAGATTTCCATATTCAATGCAATGGATCACTCCGGCTTTTAGTTGGAAAATGGGCCTTGTGATGTGTGTTGTATCAGTTATTGCTTGTGGATTCTGCAAGTATACGATTGCTCTGAAAGTCTGAAGTTTGATATCTGCATCGCTTTCCTTTGGAATTTTTACTTTTCTTAGTAAGCCAACAATAATTATTTGAATAACATCTACCCATTGGCACATTGCCTTACCAACATTTGCAAACTTCTTGCTAATGATCAACTTGACATTGGTTTTCTTCTTTGTTCGTTTCAACCTTCCAGGTGATTTAGTATTTTTTTTCTGTTGTTGGGTGGGTGGGTGTGATTGGATCAGGGCTGCTCGCTGGGAGAAGAAAAAGGAGATCCAAGGAGATAGTCACAGGGATTAATGTCCCAGCGAGGGGCAAAGGAGACCCAACCGGTCCAGAGTCGGTGGCGCGGGCAAGGGCGGTGGGGGCTCCTCGAGCTAGCCTCCCCTCTCATCTAACCGCAGGTATTTTCTAATCCTTTTGAGTTCTTCTTCTTGGATGTGTTTTCCCTTGTTGAGAGGAGCAATTTCTCCATCTGCTGCATGTTTGTGTTTATCAGACCTCTGAAAGATGCATGCTTCACTATTCTTGCTATTAAGTAACTGTTCATATTTTGATATAGACCAGTTTGCTGAAACCAGTCAACCATCTGAATCTGTACCTGGCTATTAATTCCCTATGCATGCGTGGTTTGTTCCCTTTGTTATAGTCTATAGAATTGCCCTGCTACTACATTCAACAAACATAGGCATGATAACTAGAAACAATGTCAATTATGTGAGTTTCCTGTTTCATCAACAATCCGGCTGTTCGGAATTTTTTTGCGCTGGATGATCTTTTTCTTGGGACTATAAATAAAAACTATTATCTGACACAATGAGATTGTTCTGTAGATTCTGTGATTTATCACTCAATTTGACAAAGAGTGCAAATATCGAACAAAATCATACTATATTCCCTATATGGAAATTTTGAGCTGTTTGGTACATTGTTTTGTGTTTTGATAAATTTATTCCATGGTTCATGTCCTCATTGAGAAAAAAATAATTGGAGATGCATGTGGAGGTGGCACGTGTTTAAAGAACAATTATTTCAAAATAATTTGATTGTATCAAGGGACTACTAAAAATTAAAAAATATTTATTAATTTCATAGAAATTGAATCTAACCTAATATAAACTAATTAACGAACTCAGACCACCACATAGAGTTATGAAAAATTAGTTAGTAGATTAATGGTGCACAAATAAATCTGAATCAATTAAACTGTAAAAAATATATAACAACTTCAAGGTTTTGTATCCAAGGATGTGTTATGTTCAATCTATGTGATGTTTGGCCGATCACACTCTTCAAAGCAGTCTAACATGATCCTTGGTGAGTTATAAATTGTAAATTATAAAATAACATGAACTGAATGTAAATGTGATGATTCGATGCACTTCTATCACGATTTACAAGCACTCCAGTGACCATCAAGTTCAGCATCAATAAATTTTGCACTCATGGTTTGGTCGAAGTCCGCAACAGTACGTCAAAATCAAATATGAATTTAAAAATGAATAAAATTTGCATAAAAAACAAAATTCATAATTCGCGTAGAATTAAAAGAATATCAGCGTTGAGTCCACAAGGCATATCTCCCTAGTCGAGTATGGATCCAACGAATATCTCAATTTCACTGGACCAACAGAGGGCTAAGGGGACCAAACCAACAGACTGCATGGCAAATAGTTCGAAGTTCATCATATCTGCATATCTCTGTCACATGATTTCAACGGTATTCCAAAACCCTTCGCTATCCTGAGATGTGTGCGCACACTTGGAACAATGGGAGAACAACATAGCTTTGGATAGTGCAGATTCCTAATTTTAAAAAATCATAACCTTATCTAGTGAATACTGAATACATACCAATGCTTGGTAATTTAAAAAGTTCTTGTAACACCATTGGCTAGATTTTCCAGACCAGTGAAATCCTTTGTATCTCAGGAATGTTGCATGTCTTTGTATCTCAGGAATGTTGCATGATCTCCCTGAGGTAGAACAAATTACATTCAATACGTAAGCACATACTTCTATGAAACTCAAGTCGGAAAGCACTCTAAATAATATGGATATGCTAGCAATGATGCTAATATGAAATCCAAGATCTGCGATAGAAGAAGGAAAAAAAAATGACTTATCTAGATTCTAATAAGGAGCAATCAACCCATCACCAGTATCAACTTGCTGATCCCACAGCATCAGTGCAAAGTAAGCATCAGAAAAGACACACACATTAAACAGCTTAGTGCATTGAGGATTTTTCTCAAATGTCAAAAGAAAAGCGCGTCTCTAATTTAGAAAAGCAATTAGGAACAGGTAAATTAATGATCAAACATATTTTTTATGATGTAATGTTGCTTTACTGTCATCAACGGGTGTCCCATGGTATGTGATCTCAGTAAGCAGAGCACCAATATAAGTGTCAATATTAATAGCTAGTGACATCAGGGTTCCTGACTAATAAACAACAGAAATGTGGAAAGTTGATTCTCCAAACCTCAGCAACAGCAAATCAAAGCTTGGCTTCTTCAAACTCCTCCTTTACTCCCCTCACAGAAACCCACACAGACTGCATAAACCAATAGGTATCAGAACAATAGCAAGATTAAAATAGCACAAGAAAAGGAAAAAAGTATGAGATTAGTAGTCCAATAGCAAGATTAAAATACCACAAGATCAAATTCCTATGTATTCTTTTTTTTTCTAGAAATACATGAGTAACTCTGAAACTCAATGATTAGTAGTCCACAAATGATACCAGTTGGTGGAAGTGCTTTAGACTCGCTAACAGTAAGCAGAGTTGACACAGTTGCCGTGGCAGGATTGCCAGGGTATTATGGCAACTAGGACTTGCTAAACCAACTATTCCATAATCATATCCACCCACTAAAGCACCACTTCGAATATGCAATGGCCACACAAAGAAACACCCGCCGCTGAGACAATTCGACTTTGTGTACCAAGGAAAATGTACCCAGAAACACCAATACATTAACATCAACAGCTAGCAAACATCCAATGGAACATCCGACGGCCACCAATCGGAGGCTTCAATGCTCACACTGCAGGCTTCAACGACAGCCCCTCCGCCGGTCGGCCCGCTCTGCCTTCGCGGCCTGGAGGCTAGGGATCGATTCTGCACCCGGTTTCTTTTCGTCCTTTCCAACTTCCAATTACAAAAAAAATGGCAGACCATGCTTGCTCCGGCCTCCAACCTCCAGCCTCCACCCACACCGCTTGTGACGCCACCTCCTCCCCACCCTTCCTTGTGCCGCCATGCGCCGCTTCGAATCTGCCAGGGTGCGGATCAGAGGAGATTCGACGGAAGCAGCAGATCGCCCAACTCGCGACGCTCGGCAGCGAGCTCGGTGAGAATTTATTTTGAGCTTGTCGCTAAAGGGCCGCCAGTGCCGGTAGCATGGCGTGCCTGGCTCTTATGTGGCAAGGTGGGCGCCATGGCCGCCGGCGGGGAAGCAGAGGGACGATGGAACCGAAGAGAAGAGTACGAGTGAGTCCTGCGATAGTTTTGCTCCCTTTCGCAGCTCGAGCATGCCAGCGCGCGTTTTACCCTCCCACCTTCCCCAATCAATATTCCCATTCCTGTTTCGGCAAAACAACCTGATAGATCATTCCTTTAAACAAAAATGGAAACAAAACAAAACAACCCGATTGCACTCCCCCATCGACCAGTTTCCTAATTGTTGACGGTCCTTAAGTGTCGTTTTCGACCGTCAACTCCTGCAGCTTTTTACCGAAAATAATCACCAAACCTAGATAAAGGGCTTATGACTAATCATTTCCACGAGTTTTGGTGAATTGTCATTTGCCGGCACCCACATCCATAAAAGGGAGAAAACACAAAAAGTGGGTCCAAAAGTCAGAGCAAATTGGGGAACCAAGGCAAATGCACCACGGGATCTCGACAAGGGCCCACATGTCAGACTCCCCGAGGAAGATAAGGACGACCTGCTGCCAGGTGGGGTCGGCCGAACCTGGCCAGCAGCCCGTCCAGGTGCACTTCGACGTGGCGTGCCCCCTACTCCTCCTGATCACCTTCCATATATGCTTTTGGCGGGAACCGACCCTGAAGACTATAAAAGGGGCCTCCTTCCACCTCTCTCACACACACACACACCATTTCATATGTGAAGGAGAAGAGTAGAGAGGCTCCACCTCTTTGTATCATCAGCCTAGGGAGTGTGTGAGGAAGGAGTGCGGAGAAGAGCCAGACTTGTCGGCGTCTCTTCGGCTTTGTACCTCTACGGATACGGTACATTTAGAGTACATATCCGGGTTCTTCTATTCGGTGAGTTGTAGTAAAGTTATTCTTTTGTTCTCATTCATTCGTGGGTTCATCGTCCGTTCTCGTAGCGGATACTCTAGAAGAGGGCCCCTGATAAAGACGGGATAACCCTGCGTGACTCTAGAGTAGTAGTCGAAGGCATAGGCGTGGTGTCTGAGCCTTAGATTACCTTTGTTTGTCTCTAGCTCAGCTGGTATTGTGGGGTAGACGGCAGGTGGTGACAGCCCTGTCGGTCTGCTACGGAGACAGTCTGCATGGTTAGTGAATGTGACAATCCAGATTTTACGGGTCAAAAGTAAAATTTTTGTGTTGCTTTAAAAATTTAAACCATGACAATCCGGAGCAAGGGTATTTTTGTAATTTTAAAAAATGTAAAGTCTTTTTTTTACAAAATAGTTTTGCAAAAGGGGAAAATTTCAAAATGTATGAGGGGTTAAAATGCACATTTTTTCACTTTTACCCTCATAAAAAGATGTTTTTATGCCTAAGGCCACCCTTGCAATTTTAAAAATAAGTTGTGTTCTTTTGCATTTTAAAAGATTTGACAGATTTCAAAATAATTTCTAATCCTTTGATCTAGTGAAAATTTGCACAACATGAAAGTTGTAGAATTTGAAAAAACTGAACAACTTTCATGTTGGGCACTTTTTCATTTGAGCCCTAAAACAGCAGAAAATTTTATGTTTACAGTTAACCCCCTGAGTTTTTGGAGAATTTCAAAACCACCCCTCCTATTCATCTCCTTCCTCCCTTCACTGCCGAAACAGGGGCGCCGCCGTCCGCCGTGGTTCTCACCACCGCCGCCGGTCTCCCACCCCCAGGATGAACCGCTGCCTCCACGCGTCGCCGAAGCACCCTGCCACCGCCTCTTCTTCTCTCCGCTGGCAACCCGCGCGCGCGTCACGCCGCCACACCAAGCCACACCGCCGGCCACCCCCTGGGAAACAAACGACCGCCGCGGGATGATGCCCATGACCTCGGCGAAGCTGATCCTCTCCTCTACTCACTCATCCTTCTCTTCCCTTGCCTATAAAAGGCAGAGCCGAGCTCCCCTTCCATACACACAAGCCCAACGCGGCCCCCACCCGCCATTGACGCCGGCGAGGTCACCCCACCGTGGCGCCGCTTCTTCAATGCCACTCTGCCCAAATCGTCACTACCATTAGCTTCACCTCGCTCCATCGATGCTCCAAAGCTCGCCCGCCCCTCCCAAACCTCGCCGAAACATCGCCACGCCGAGCGGCCATCGCCAGCGGCGGCCATGCTCCGCGGACAACTCACCCCGGATTACCCCGAGCCCCACCACACCCCTCTGCAGGTGCGGCCCGAGTCCCTAAGTCCCCCTAGCCCCTCCACTGTCGCCGCCGACCACCCTAGAATGGTGCAAGGACCTGATTGCTTGGCTTTCAGTTTTCCTAAGGTCCTTTCTGCAAATAGTTAGTTCCTTTTTTTTAAATCCTGTGAACTTTGAAAAATCCTAGTAATTAGTAGAAAAATCAAAAAAATGCCAAACCAGTTTTATTATGCTCCTCTTAACTAGATCTATAACCTTGGCTACTAAAGTTTGAATAAAAACTTATATTGTGTGCTCTAACTTAATTGTTAGAAAATGAGTGTTTTATTTATATCTTTTTAACCATAGCCCTGTTCTGCTTGATTTTTGAAACATGTAATCCATGTGCTAAGTATGTTCTTGTATAAAATTTGTAGCCCAAATGTTTGCTTTTTGCTTGTTATTTCATGTGTTTTATTTTAAATGCTTGAAAATTCATGCTTTATTTATATCTCATGTTCCAGTATTATGTTGTTTGTGATCTTTGAACCATGTGTTGTCCATGCTATGAGTAGCACTGTGTAATTTTTGTAGATAGCATGGGTTCTTAAATATTTTTGATATATGATGCTTGATTCATGTTTATTTTGTGAAGACATGTCTTTTTGATATTTGAACCCTAGTTGTTGAATTCTTTTGAATTCAAATTCTAGATTTGAATTCAACCCACCCCATGTTCCTGATTAGAACTATCTTTGCTTTCTTTTGATTTCAAACCATGCTACTTAGTGCAGCTAATCTTGTTATTTTATGCAATTCCTTGTGTTTACTTTTACTCTATAAGCGATTGCCCAGAAAAGTAACACTTTTAAGCTTGGTCTTAAATGTTTACTTTATTGGATAACAACTTTTTAGTGAAGGAAAGCTATACTTAAGCACTTCACTAATTTCGAGTACTGCATTGCATATAGAAATAATATCAATAGTCTACGGAACATACGAATTCATCAAGGAACCAGACGAGAATATTTCCGAAGTCCAAGTCAACATTACGAAAGATAACAAAGACCTCAACGTGAACCCGAAGTCCAAGAGTGAACTGCATGAAGTCCAACCAACATCGCGGAATTAACTGTAGTCCCGAACTTCAATTCGGAAGAGCTAATGCTTACTGACTCTATAGACTAAAGGCAAGCCCCGGTGCATAATCCTATCATTTTAAATTATGCAACTTATAGTTATTTATTTACTTGTACATTTAAGTTATTGGAGTTGAATGAAAACCTTAGATGCATAATTCTAGGTTCCTATTGATTGAACACTAGAAATTTGAGTCCGAAATAGCGGCTATGCTAATAGGACTGGTAAAAGTCGAGTGATTGCCTGTCACTCACGAGCTTTATAGGAGTTGATTGTTTACTTTCTGCAATCACTATAAGGACCATGGACGGATTGGGTTACAAGTTTCATGGTGGTAATCCGTCTGTGTTGATAAAACTTGATAAGGCCGCAGTGTGTGGTAGTGTTGATTAAGCATATGAAAGTACTAGCCACATGCCGTAAATATGGTACGCGGCAAGCCTAGTAACCAATCGGCCCAGCAAGTGGACATACCTTCCACTCTCTCGTAGAGATAGGGAGTTATTTTATATTGCAACACCACGGCTGCAGAGAGGGTCGGGCTCGCTGTAGTCGGGGAGAGTGGCGTTGATCCACGACCCGGAATGAAAGGCAAACGGTTGCTTTGGAGAGACTCAACGGTACTCCAAGCGTGTGTGTTAGGTTTTACCTTGCAAGGATTGAAATTCGGTTCGAACTGTTCCGCCTTTCACGGATATTGAGACTGCTTAATCTCTTTGCCACATAGAGTAAGAAATGGAACCAAGATGACACTCAATCTTATTGGATGCAAATAATTTTCTCTACCATGCCTGTATAGATAGGTGCAAATCTAGAACGGTTAATCCAATTAGAATTTGAAAGTTAAAACTTGAAATTAAGGACCTACTCGTTATTGCTTTTCAGCAAATAAACTCCACAGCCTTCACAAACCTTGCATGTCTAGTTAAAGGGATGTTATACCCTTAGATGGGTCAGCCTTGCTGAGTATTAGTATACTCAGTCTTGCTTTTAACTTTGTTTTCAGGTAACTCTTGGAATGCCTAGTGAGATTGACATCATGTACGGGCTTCATCATGATGTCATATATCGTCGCTAAATATCGTTTTCTTTTCCGCTGTTTATAAAACTCTGAAGAACTTATCTACTTTCAAATATTTGAGGTACTCCTTTTGAACTCTCAAAATTCAGTTTATAATCACATTTACTATTGAAGTTTGTATTGTAATCTCTGGACTCACTTTCGAGTGAGGTATGTTGTTTCGATCCGAAATATAGTGGTGTTATCGGGATTTTACCCGACAGACTGTTAGATTACTCTGTTGAAGTGCATGTAGATGATGATTAGGGCACTTTAACTGGATTAATTCTGGCGGTTCTGCCACAGTGCACTCCCCCCCCGCGTGCTTGGGTTTGACATAGAGCGATACTGAAGGTCCCTGGCAGATCAGGGTCAAACCAGTGCCTGAAGTGAATGAGTGGAAACAATAGTATACCTTCCCTTGAACCCATCCTTAGATCAGAACCACACTACCCTAAGGTCTCTCTATCTCTTATCTTCTTCGGGGTAATCTAGTTAGAAGACAGTTACACACCCGTTCCTCGTGGAAAATACGATACCCTGAATACTCCCGGGTGAAGTACTACAACGGTATTTCCGTGCGCTTGCGGACTTCTCTGTAAGAGTTAAGAAATGCCAACAAGTATTTCTTGCGCCATTGTCGGGGAGCGGTTGCCGTAGTTGTCTTCGAACCTAGTTGCTCGTGTATCTTTTCTTTTATCCTTTCTTTTCTTTTTATCCTTATTCCATGGACACCCTTTCTATCCACCAATTCTCTGCTCTCTTGGGCGAGTTCTTAGAGCCACCACAGCCATCCAAGCCAATCACAGCATCAGGCTTTGAACTCCGCCCTGGCTTCACAGCTATAGTTTGGGAACAACCCTTCTCAGGATATGAGCTAGAAAATCCCTATAACCACCTATGAGAGTTCGAGCAGATGTGCTCTTACTTGTCTATTGCAGGCATGGAAAAAGAAACACTGCGGTGGAAATTATTTCCTTTCTCCCTTGCTGAGAAAGCGAAACAATGGTACACCCATAACGTAAGAAAGGTAAACAGAGAATGGGAGGAATTGCAGAACAGGTTCTGTCTTGCATCCTTTCCCATTTCTCGCATCGCTTCTCTGTGTAAAGAAATCCTCAACTTTCATCAGGATGAGAAGGAGACCCTTGGGATAGTCTGTGCTAGATTTTCACAACTTACACATGCCGGCCCAGACATGTCCATTCCCGACCATGTGCTGCTTCAGCACTTCTGGTTGGGGCTGAACAATGAAACAGCCCAACAGCTTGATATCACCACTGGGGGATCGTTCGCTTATAAAACCACTTCCGAAGAGATGGCACTCCTAGATCGTATCCTGGAGAACACCTCCTTCACAGAACCCCTCCCAGTAGTACAACCCTCAAGCCAGGAGGAAGTTTCGGTAGCCGAACCCATGCGCTCTTAAGTAACCCGTAATGAATCACCGGCCGAACCTTCCCCTGAACCAGAAGACCCGGAGGAGGAAGAAATTCTGCCTCCGGAATTCCCGTTTAACATTAAGGAGGATATATTTTATGACTTTGGCAACACCACATTATATCCCGTCCAAAAAAGGCCTCCAGTCCCTTTAGACCCTATAAGAAGTCTCGATAAGGCTTCCCTTAAAGAGACCGTGAAAAGGGTAGCTGCTATCATGAATAGCGAATGGATACAAAAAGGGGAGACTTCATCTAAAATAATTCAATTTCATGCCCCTTCCTTGACCATTCCATACTTCATAAAAGGGGCTGCAGTCACAGCCTTTTATAATCCCATAGTTGGAGTGAACATCATTTCTGCCTCTTTCACTTCCGATTACTCGGGTGAAAGACATGTTACTCCAACCACGAAATCCCTTAGAACTGAACCGCACTCCATTATAAAAGGGATTGGGATTATGCAAGATGTGCCAGTCTGGCACATGAAAACGGAGATTGCTCTAGATTTTCAGATCTTCGAAGTCCAAGACTTTGACATCTTGATAGGGCATCCCGTAGAAAAAATTTTCCTAGATGTTTCTGCTCTAGGAAGGTTAGACGTGTCTCTTGGGGGAAAAGCTTACTCCTTGCCTATCGACCCAATCAAGGTTTTCACGGCTGACTCTGTTCCCCAAGAAGAACCAATTGAGGAAGTGTTGGCAGTCATGCCAGAAGACGACTCTAAGCCCTCCTTAGAACGAGATGCTGAACTCTTCATCCAAGAAGAGGACGACTTAGAGGAAAAACTCGAACTGCCCATCCACGAGAAGCCAACACGACCTCCGATAGAGCTAAAAGTCCTTCCCGATGGCCTTCGCTATGCTTTCCTCAATGGTGACACACAAACTCCCGTTATCATTAGTAGTCACCTTTCTGACGAGGAAACGGCTGAACTGTTAGTCGTGTTAGAAAAGCATAGATCCGTATTTGGCTATTCACTCGAGGACTTGAAAGGAATCAGTCCGACCCTTTGCACTCATCGTATCCCTATCGACTCTACATGCACACCTTCTAGGGAGCCTCAGCGTAGGCTAAACAATACGATGAGAGATGTCGTTAAGAAAGAGGTCCTTAAGCTCTTGCACGCCAGGATCGTTCATCCCATGCCACATAGCGAGTGGGTAAGCCCGGTACAAGTTGTGCCAAAGAAGGGAGGTATGACTATCGTTGAGAACAGCAAGAACGAACTTATTCCTCAACGACCTGTCACGGGGTGGAGGATTTGCTTAGACTATCGCGGTTGGCTAAGCATTCTTTCTTCTGTTTCCTTGATGGGTATTTTGGTTATCACCAAATTCCCATCCACCCTGATGATCAAAGCAAGACCACGTTTACTTGCCCATACGGAACCTATGCCTATCACAGGATGTCTTTTCGGCTCTATAACGCTCCCACTTCATTCCAGCGGTGCATGATATCTATCTTTTCAGACATGATCGAATAAATCATGGAAGTCTTCATGGATGATTTCTCCGTCTATGGAAAAACTTTTGATCATTGTCTAGAAAATTTAGACAGGGTCTTGCAACAATGCCAAGAAAAGGACCTAGTGCTGAATTGGGAAAAATGTCATTTCATGGTCCGCGAAGGCATCGTCCTTGGACACCTTGTGTCCGAAAGGGGGATTGAGGTGGACAAAGCCAAAATTGATGTCATAGAACGTCTTCCACCTCCAGTAAACGTCAAAGGGATCCGTAGGTTCTTGGGTCATGCGGGGTTCTATCGCCGATTCATCAAAGACTTCTCTCAGATTGCTAGACCCCTTACAAACCTTTTAGCTAAGGATGTGCCCTTTGAGTTCACAGATGAGTGCCTTATAGCCATCGAAATCCTGAAAAGGGCACTCATCTCGGGTCCAATCATTCAACCCCCAGATTGGAGCCTTCCGTTCGAAATAATGTGTGATGCTAGCGACTATGCCGTTGGTGCGGTCTTGGGCCAAACCAAGGATAAGAAACATCATGCAATTGCCTATGCTAGCAAAACTCTGACAGGAGCCCAATTAAATTATGCCACCACTGAAAAAGAGCTCCTCGCAGTTGTTTTCGCTATTGATAAGTTTAGATCTTACTTGGTTGGAGCAAAGGTTATTGTTTATACTGACTAAGCAGCTTTGAAATATTTGCTCACCAAGAAAGATGCTAAACCCCCTTTGATTCGGTGGATTCTCTTACTCCAAGAATTTGACCTTGAAATAAAAGATAAAAAGGGAGTAGAGAATACTGTAGCCGATCATTTGTCACGTATGCAAGTTACTAACCTGCAGGAGCCACCAATCAATGACTTCCTACGCGACGACATGTTACTCAAGGTGACGGACTCAAACCCCTGGTACGCAAACATTGTGAATTTCATGGTTGTTGGTTATGTACCACCTGGGGAAAACAAGAAAAAGCTGATCTTCGAGAGCAGACGTCACCTTTGGGATCCACCGTACCTATACATGGTGTGTACGGATGGATTGTTGAGGAGATGTGTCCCTACAGCAGAAGGGGTACAGATCATAGAGAAATGCCATATTGCAGCGTATGGAGGCCACTTTGGAGCTTTTAGAACAAAAGTAAAAATCTAGCAAAGTGGTTTCTTCTGGCCCACAATGTATGGAGACACCAGAGAGTTCATTCGAAAGTGCCGAAGATGCCAGCTGCAGGGAGGCATCACTGCTCGCAATGCAATGCCCCTCACATACAATCTCCAAGTTGAACTGTTCGATATCTGCGGTATTGACTTCATGGGACCATTCCAAAAGTCCCATGATTGCGAGTACATCCTGGTCGCTGTGGACTACGTCTCCAAGTGGTTGGAAGCGTTACCCTGCCGAGCTGCAGACGCCAAGCATGCGAGGAAGATGTTTCATGAAATCGTCTTCCCTCGTTTCGGAACACCAAGGATGGTTATAAGTGACGGGGGGTCCCATTTCATCAATAAGACCTTCCGCCGTTTCCTAAAAGAACTTGGCGCAAGACACAACATTGCTACACCATACCATCCTCAGACCAGTGGATAGGAAGAAACTTCTAACAAAAAAATCTAGAATATTTTGCAGAAGATGGTGAATGAGATGGGTAAATGATGGAAGAATATGCTGCCTGATGCACTCTGGGCATACAGAACAACATACAAGACCCCCATCGGCATGTCACCATGTCAGCTGGTCTATGGGAAGACATGTCACCTCCTAGTCGAGCTTGAGCATAGGGCCCACTGGGCCATTAAAAAATGGAACATGGATTACAAGCTTGCCGGGAGAAATAGACAAATGCAGCTGGCAGAGTTGAAGGAATGGAGAGAAAAGGCATATCATAGTGCCAAAATATACAAGGGCCGCACCAAAAGATGGCATGATAAGAGGATCAAGCCCAAGAAATTCAAGCCAAGCGACAAGGTACTAATGTTCAATTCTAGGGTAAAACTCTTCGGAGAAGGAAAACATCGCAGCAAGTGGAAGGGCCCGTGCACCGTCATCGACACATCTTCCCACGGAGTGATCACACTCCAAGATAATGACGGTGAGTACTTCACGGTAAATGGCCACCGCCTTAAACTTTTTTATGAACCTTTCCATCCTGGTGAAATTTTTGATGAAATCAAGTTAGTGGATTTTGATTCCACACATCTTCTCCTTAGAGATGAAGCCCATGCACCCCTTGATCACCTAGCCCATAACCTTAGGAGCCCACACGAAGAAACTGAGGCCCAGACGAGCCCAGAGGGGGCGGCCGAACCTAGGGGTCGGCCGGCCCCACCTCGTGGCCGTTGGGGCTGGGCCTTTGAATTCAAACTCCCCAACGTCCCTCTTCATGTTTCCTTGTGTGGAGACGCTAAACTTCGCAAGGTTTGGCACCATTTTGATCCTCTCCTTCTTCTCATTCATCCAAAGCCCGAGAATTTCACTCTTCCTCATCCTCCTCTCACTTGCAAAACATCCAATCCATGGCCGGCAAGTCCATCATCCCGTTCGTTGGGTCCGAGTCCACCTTCGGACTCAACGGCGAGCCGTCTCCAGCCAATTTAGCTCTAGCAAGCCCAGTAGTGGAAGAGGAGGCAATGCACATTGCCATGACGCCCCTTGCGATCATGCCGGCATCTGGGAGGAAGATGGCGCCAAGGGGCGCCGAGGAGGGGGCGGCCGACCCCCTGGTTCGGCCGAACCTGGGAGGAGGTCCCTCGACCTCCCCTTCGGCATGACGCACCGCCATGAAGACCACTACCCATAGGGGCAGGGGAGGCCGCCCTGGCGCTACACAGAGGCCAACGACGGGCGAACTTTGCCCAAATTATGTCGCTGTCCACCTCTTCGATGATCTGATGCCTCCGATGCCCATTGAGGAAGGGATGCAGCATGCCTACACTGTAAACAATAAAAGCGGCGCCGTAGTTAGCCATCATTACACCACCACTCTCACCCCCGTTAGCGACAATGCTCCAAATCGCTTTAGGGTCGTAGGAGTCCGGACTCCCGGAGGGGGGTACAGTAAAGGTCTCTTTCCCGCGCTCTCCCCCAAGGAGAAGGGAGAGGCCGAATCCATTGCGTCCACCCCCAAAAGGGTGACGAGTCACCTAACTCCTCGTCCCATCACATGTCCTGGGGGGCAGTACGAGAGTAAGGATGAGAAAGTCCTAAAGGGGCCTAAGGTCGTCCAGCTTCTGAAGACTATAGTTGTGTTAAAGAAAGAAAACCAGAAGCAGGGCGACCAATTGGCGAAGATGTCCTTAGAGCTTAAGTCGGTCATGGACGACCTTGATACGCTCCGCCGTGGCCTTTGCTCCAGGATCTCACGCCTGGAGAAAGGCAAGGACCTCGCTTAGGTGTGCACTCCCACCAAGCGATAGGGTGCATTTGCTTTTCATGTTTAGTTCTCAAGTTCATTTTTGCAACCTGTAATAAGCACCCTTTTTTATTTCAATATAATAAAATTTGAACTCCCCGGATTTCAACCTGCAGAGTTCCTTTTTGTGCCATATTTTGTCTTGAGTATTTCTACAGGCACAGAAACAAGTGTGGGGGAAACACACCCCACAAAATTGCGACACAAAACCGACACGACCAGCACACGAAAGAGGAGGACGAGAGGGCCCACCGCAGGGGCGGCAGAACCCAGGGGTCGGCCGGCCCCTTGTGGGGCCCACTCGGCTCCATCCAGCTCCAGATCGTTGGTTTGCGTCCCAAATTCCTTAAAGCTCCCTGTATTCATTTAAATACAATAAATTTCTTTGCAGAAAAATTAAAAACTCCTTATGCTTCCAAAGATTAAAACCTTGCATGCATTTTATTCTTAGCTCTCTTTTTAACCTTGTGAATAAATTCCTATAGGGACCCCATGCTTTCTAAATAATTGATCAATGAGATATGACTTGGTTTGATGGCACCATGCTCTTCCTTGCAAAAGCACTTGTTTTTTTCAAAAAATTAAAATAAATATAGCTTGACTCCTCAATTTATCATGAATTCCTACCAAAGCCAAATACAAATTTTCATGCCCAACATTCAAATGTTGTTTACCTTTGCTTTGAGCATTGTCAAATTCTTCGACCCTTGTTAGAAACTTGTCATGCTCTCTTGATCAAGATCACGTACACATGCTATACTCTCACACTGGGAGATAGTTGGCACACCCATCACTCCACAAAATAAGAACTCTATGACCGTTGCTCTCCAAAAGCAATTTGGGCTATGCAAAAAGAAAATAAAAGATGTCTACCCAAAAAAGGTAGACCACATGCTCAAGGAGTATGCCAAAAAAAAGATAGAGAAGAGAAAAGATGCATACCCAAAGAAGGTATGCCACATGCTTGCAAAGGCATGTAAAAAAAAGAGCCCACAGTTGATAACCAGGGAGAAAGAGTCATGCAAAAGAGTTCATCCATGAATCATCAGAAATATTCCACACACTTGCACATCTTGATCAGACTGTATGACTCGTTTCTGCTCGGATCTTGTTTTTGACTTAGCAATACAAGAAAAGCAAACATGCCTCTCCACTCCTATCCTGAGCCCCATATAAGCCTGAATAGATGGTAGGAGAAGGACGGCAACATCTTTGCCCTGGTGAGGATATAAAACAAAAAGAGTGATTCAAAGAGTAATTTGAGGAGCAAGACTATCTTCTTTTCATAATAAAAACTCTAAGTGCTAAGTAGGAAGAGCCAGGAGCCTGAATCCGGAGTCGTTCCATTGTTCAATCACCCAAGACTGCATGGTAGCCAGACAAAATTTCACAAAGGTGAGAAGAAGCTTGGAATAACTTGTGCGCAGGTTGAATTCAAGGAGTGGCATCCACTTTAGTCCTTCAAACTTCACTCGAGGATGAGCAAAGGGCTAAGTGTGGGGGTGTTGTTGACGGTCCTTCAGTGTCGTTTTCGACCATCAACTCCTGCAGCTTTTTACCAGAAATAATCACCAAACTTAGATATAGGACTTATGACTAATCATTTCCACGAGTTTTGATGAATTGTCATCTGCAGGCACCCACATCCGTAAAAGGGAGAAAACACAAGTGAACATGAGGAAGAATGCACAAAAAGATCAACACTGAGACATGTCACTTACAAAGAGGGCCCCATAAGTCAGAGCAAACTGGGGAACCAAGGCAAATGCACCACGGGATCTCGACAAGTGCCCACATGTTAGACTCCCCGAGGAAGATAAGGATGAGCTACTGCCAGGTGGGGTCGGCCGAACCTGGCCAGCAGCTCGTCTAGGTGCACTTCGACGTGGCGTGCCCCTTACTCCTCCTGATCACCTTCCATATATGCTTTTCTCAGGAACCGACCCTGAAGACTATAAAAGGGGCCTCCCTGCACATCTCACACACACACCATTCCATATGTGAAGGAGAAGAGTAGAGAGGCTCCACCTCTTTGTATCATTAGCCTAGGGAGTGTGTGAGGAAGGAGTGCGGAGAAGAGCCAGACTTGTTGGCGTCTCTTCGACTTTGTACCTCTACGAATATGGTACATTTGGAGTACATATCCGGGTTCTTCTATTCGGTGAGTTCTAGTAAAGTTATTCTTTTGTTCTCATTCGTTTGCGGGTTCATCGTCAGTTCTCGTAGTGGATACTCTAGAAGAGGGCCCCTGATAAAGATGGAATAACCCTGCGCGACTCTAGAGTAGTAGTCGAAGGCATAGGCATGGTGTCTGGGCCTTAGATTACCTTTGTTTGTCTCGAGCTCAGCTAGTATTGTGGGGTAGACGGCAGGTGGTGACATCCCTGTCCATCCGCTACGGAGACAGTCTGTGTGGTTAGTGCACTCCCCCCCCCCCGCCTGGGTTCAACTAGAGCGATACTGGAGGTCCCTGGCAGACCACGGTCAGACCGGTGCATGAAGTGAACGAGTGGAAACAATAGTATACCTTCCCTTGAACCCATCCTTAGATCAGAACCACACTACCCTAAGGTCTCTCTATCTCTTATCTTCTTCGGGGTAATCTAGTTAGAAGACAGTTACACACCCATTCCTTGTGGAAAATACGATACCCTAAATACTCCCGGGTGAAGTGCTACAACGGTATTTCCGTGCGCTTGCGGACTTCTCTGTAAGAGTTATGAAATACCAACACTAATCCTGCTCATGCGATCCCTCTCCAAATCCAAATCCAGCCTTTAGCATTGTGGTAATAAGAATCTCAGTAACAATGTACCACAGTTTTTGGGATAGACTTCTTGTGGGAGCGAATATTCTAGAATTTAATAGCGTTATGCTTTCATAGGTAGATGACGTTCCCGTTGTTGACGGTCCTTAAGTCAGAAATAAAGCCGTAAACTCCTGCATCTTTTCTTAACATTCAAACCACCAAAAGTAGTTATAGGGCTTATTGCTAACCATTTCCACAAGTTTTGGTGATTCTTGGATTGCAGGCACCCATACACGAAATAAGACAAAAACATATACAAGACGCAACACAAATATTGTGGGTTGATTCTAGATTACCTTTTGGTGATTCTAGATTACATTTGTTTGCCTCGTGCTCCACAGAAACCCTTCTGGCATTGGAATCCTCAAGCCATGAGGAAGTTCCATTGGTTGATTCTACACTCCCAGGACCAATTCCCATAGAACCAACCATCGACCCTTCCCCTAAACCAGAAACAATGGAGGAAGAAGAAATTCAACCTCCAGAGTTTCCTTTCAACATCGAGGAGGACGTTTTTCAAAATTTCGAAAACACGTCGATGTATCCCCCTGAGAAAAGACCTCCAGTTCCCAAGGACCCAATAACTCCTCCAGATAAAGCTTCTTTACAGGAGGCAGTCAAAAGGGTAACTGCTGTCATGAACAGTGAATGGAAACATGAAGGGGAAATGTCACTCGAAGCAATTAGAATTGAAACCCCTTTGTATACTCTTCCCTGTTTCATCCAAGGGACTGCTGTCTCAGTTCTCTATAGCCCCACGGTCGGAGCAAACATCATGTCTGTATCTTTTGCGCTTAGCCATCTAAGCGACAGACCATTGCTCCCAACCTCAAGTTCCCTATGGATTGAACCACGCTCCACCATTGAAGGGATCGGAATCTTGCATGACATACCAGTTTGGTATGACAATGTCGAGATCGCCCTAGATTTTTATATTTTTGAAGTCCAAGACTTTGATGTTTTAATTGGGCATCCCGTCGTGAAGATGTTCCATAACATCTCTTCTTTAGGAACACTCGACGTAACTCTTGGAGATAAGGCCATTAGCTTACCAAACCTTCGATCAAAAGATTCCGTGGCCGAACCTATACTCCAAGAAGAATCGATTGACGAGGTAGAAGCTGTCCTTCCTGTCGAAACCCCTGAGTCTTCTTTAGAAGAAGATGCTGAACTCTTCACTCAAGAAGAAGACGACCAGGGAGAAATCTTTGAGTTGCCCACTCATGAGCAACCCCCTCGTCAACCCATAGAACTAAAGCCTCTTCCTTCTGGTCTCCGCTATGCCTTTCTAAATGGCGACACTGAAACTCCTATCATTATTAGCGACAAGCTATCCGACGAGGAAACAACCAAACTAATCGCCATTTTAGAGAAGCATAGGGCCATGTTTGGCTACTCACTTCAAGACCTAAAGGGAATCAGCCCTACCCTCTGCACACATCGCATTCCTATAGACCCTTCCAAAACACCCTCTAGGGAGCCTCAGTGTAGGCTCAACAATGCAATGTGAGAAGTTGTCAAGAAAGAGGTCTTGAAACTCTTGCATGCCGGGATAATCTATCCCGTGCCACACAGTGAGTGGGTCAGCCCCGTGCAAGTTGTGCCCAAAAAGGGAGGCATGACGGTCGTTGAAAACAATAAAAATGAGCTTATTCCTCAATGAACCGTCACGGGATGGCGGATGTGTATAGATTATCGAAAACTCAATGCAGCCACAAAGAAGGATCACTTCCCGCTTCCGTTCATCGACGAAATGTTAGAATGGCTAGCCAAGCACTCCTTCTGTTTCCTCGATGGGTCTTCGGGTTATCATCAAATCCCCATCCATCAAGACGACCAAAGTAAGACCACGTTCACATGCCCATACGGAACTTATGCCTACCGTAGGATGTCATTTGGGCTATGTAACGCTCCTGCATCGTTTCAACATTGCATGATGTCTATCTTTTCAGACATGATCAAAGAAATCATGGAAGTTTTTATGGACGATTTCTCCGTCTATGCAAAAACTTTCAATCATTGTCTTGAAAATTTTGACAGAGTCTTACAAAGATGTCAAGAAAAGGACCTAGTGCTAAACTGGGAAAAATGCCATTTCATGGTCCGAGAAGGCATCGTCCTCAAACAATTGGTGTCCGAGAGGGGAATTGAGGTGGACAAAGCTAGAATAGAGGTCATAGAACAACTTCCACCTCCAGTAAACATCAAGGGTATCCGCAGCTTTTTAGGTCACGCAGGGTTCTATAGATAGTTTATCAAGGACTTCTCGCAGATTGCTAGAACCCTTACAAGCCTGTTGGCTAAGGACGCACCCTTTGAATTCACTGCCGAGTGCTTAAATGCGTTCCACATTCTTAAGAAAGCGCTCGTTTCGGCTCCAATCATCCAACCCCCTGATTGGAGCCTCCCCTTCGAAATAATGTGTGATGCTAGTGATTTTGCTGTTGGGAGGGTCTTAGGCCAAACCAAGGATAAAAAGCATCATGCAATCGCTAATGCTAGCAAGACTTTGACTGGAGCTCAACTTAACTATGCAACCACTGAAAAAGAGTTCCTAGCCGTTGTCTTTGCTATAGACAAGTTTAGATCTTACTTGGTTGGAGCAAAGGTTATTGTTTATACTGACCATGCAGCTTTGAAATACCTGCTCACCAAGAAAGATGCTAAACCTCATTTAATAAGATGGATTCTCTTACTCCAAGAATTTGACCTTGAAATAAAAGATAAAAAGGGAGTAGAGAATACTGTTGCAGATCATCTATCACGTATGCAGGTTACTAACTTGCAGGAACCTCCAATAAACGACTTTCTATGCTTCTGAAGGTGACGGACTCCACCCCATGGTACGCAAATATTGTAAACTTTATGGTTTCAGGGTATGTGCCACCAGGGGAGAACAAGAAAAAGCTCATCTTCGAGAGTCGTCGACACCTTTGGGATGATCCATACCTGTATAGGGTATGCACGGATGGTCTGCTGAGAAGATGCATACCTGCAGCAGAAGCCTTGCAAGTCATTGAGAAATGCCACACCGCAGCATACGGAGGCCACTACGGAGCCTTTGGAACCCAAGCAAAAATCTGGCAAAGTGGTTTTTTCTGGCCAACAATGTATGAAGACACCAGAGAGTATGTCCGGAGGTGTCAAAGATGCCAGATGCAAGGTGGCATAACAGCTTGTGATGCAATGCCCCTCACATACAACCTTCAAGTCGAATTGTTCGACATTTGGGGCATCGACTTCATGGGACCATTCCCGAAGTCCCAAGATTGCGAGTACATCTTGGTAGCTGTGGAGTACGTATCCAAGTGGATGGAAGCTCTACGATGCAGAGCTGCTAACGCCAAACATGCCCGGAAGATGTTTCAAGATGTCATCTTCCCCCGGTTTGGAACTCCTCGAATGGTCATCAGTGATGGGGGATCACACTTCATCGACAAGACCTTCCGGAACTACCTCAGAAAGTTAGGTGCCAAGCATAACATTGCCATCCCATATCACCCACAAACCAGCGGTCAGACAGAAACATCCAATAAACAAATCAAAAATATTCCACAGAAGACCATCAACGAGATGGGGAAGGGATGGAAGAGTAAGCTACCTGATGCACTCTGGGCATATAGGACAGCATACAAAACCCCCATTAGAATGTCACCCTTCCAACTTGTTTATGGCAAAACATGACATCTGCCAGTGTAGTTGGAACACAGGGCCCATCGGGCCATCCGGCAATGGAACATGGATTTGAAGCAAGCCAGAAAGGGCCGACAAATCCAACTGGCAGAGTTGGAAGAATGGAGGGAGAAAGCTTACCACAGTGCCAAAATTTACAAGGAGATAACAAAATGATGGCACGACAAGAGGATCAAGCCGAAAGAATTCAAACCCGGAGACAAGGTATTATTATTTAATTCCAGGGTTAAACTCTTTGGCGGAGGAAAACTACGGAGCAAGTGGAAGGGGCCATACATCGTCATCAACACAAATTCACATGGGGCAGTCACACTCCAAGATGACGACGGTAAGTTATTCAAGGTAAATGGCCAGCGTTTAAAAGTTTTTCATACGCCATACAATTCCAGCGAAGAGTTCGATACAATAAATTTAGTAGAATTTGATGCTTTTCAAACTCTTCACCTCAAGCCCAAATCCACTTGCATGTGGGCCAACCCTTGGCCCCCGACCCATGAGAGAAAGGAGAGGTCCAGCAGAGCCCAAGTGGGGCTGGCCGAACCCCTAGGTCGGCCGACCCCACCTGGCAGCTTGAGCACTTCAAATTTCGTATTTGAAGCCTCTCAAATGGCCACTTTTGATTTCCATACGTGCCGGGATGCAAAATGGAAGTTTTCTCCCGGTTTTGCCTTTAAAATGATCCTCTCCTCCTCCTTCCATCCACACCTCCATTTTTGATCATCTTGCTCTCCTCCCCTCCACATCTCTGAACATCCCTCATGGCCGGAAAGGCTATCATTCCGTTCATTGAAGCTTCATCCACTTTCGCTCTCGAGGGAGAACACTCGCCGGTGAATCTCGCGCTCGCGGCCATGGAAGTCGACCAGGAGGCCGAGCACATCGCCAAGACACCCTTGGCGGTCGTCCCTGCACCAGCGTCGAAGGAGACGCCGGGAGGCAGCAATGGGGTGTTGGCGGAACCCCTGGTTCGGCCGAACCACCATGGCAGCCGCTCGGCCTCCCTTTCGACACCGCACGCCATCAGGAAGATCTCTTGCCAAGAGAGGCAGGCGCCCGGGATCATGAGGTTCTGCACGGCCGACTACAGGGATGTTGGCGACGAAGGACATCTCCAAGCGCCTCTTTGACGATCCACTCCCGCCTATGCAGTTAGAGGAGGGTCAGGAATATGTAGATACGCTGTATTCAAAGAGTGGCAACGTCGTTGGCCACAACTATGTAACCACACCCTCATGCACGACCACGACACCTCCGCCACCGCAACATTTTCACATTGTTGGCATTCATACCCCAGGTGGTGGGTACCACAAGGGGTTGATGCCAGGACTATCTCCTAAGGATAAAGGAGAAGCCGAGTCTGTGGCATCCTCCCCTAAGGGTGTCAAGCGCGTCAAAAGGCACATCCCTCCTCCTTTGATCACGCGCCCCGGAGGGCAGTACGAGAGCGATGATGAGAAGGTCCTCAAAGGACCAAAGGTCACCCAGCTCCTCCGCACAGTCATCAAACTACGCGATGGTCACAAGGAGCTCACTTTAGAGCTCATGTCCGTCAAGGACGATTACAACACGCTCCGCCGCGGTCTAGGCATTAAGATAGAATGCCTAGAAAAATGTGTTGAGAAGGGCAACCTCTAGATTTGCACATCACCCTTCACATTTATCCTTGGGCACATTACCGCATTTTCTTTTTCAGTTTTTACTTTTATGTATTTCCCTTCCAGATGTAATGTGCTGCCATCTTTGATAATTCAATGAAAATCAACTCCCCGGTTTTCAAACCGGCAGAATTTTGTTTTGTTTCCATGTATTTTGAATAAGATCGCAGGTAAAAATCCAGTGGGGGGGGGGGAAGCACACACCTAACACAGCAAACAAGATCAAGACGAACCACACACAGAAAAGATAGAGCCAGCAGGGCCTCCCCTAGGCCGGCGGACCCCCCTGGTTCGGCCGAGCCCAAGGAGGGGCCATCTCGGCCCTGCTTTCTCCTGGACCTCGGTTTGTATCCTTACTTCTGTTTCCCCTATTGTCCAATGAAAATCCTGCACAAAACCTTTATGAATAAAAAATTAAAAAGGACAATGCACTCCATGCTCTTCATGATGGAGTTCTACATATATTTTATTCCTTGCTTTCATCTCATTCTTGTGAACCACTACATAATAGGGACCCCATGATAATCTAGTAATTGATTTTTGAGATATAGTTAAAATGAATGGAACCTAGTTCTCCCTTGCAAAGTGCTAGGAATTTCTGTTAAAAAGAAGCATGGCTCCTCATTTGTTTATAATTCCTACCCAAGGCCATATGTTATTCAAAATTGAAAACCTTCTACATATACAACTTGTTATCTCATTGAGCTTTGTCAAATTGTTGTGACCCATTGTGAGATACATTTCATACTCCCATGATCAAGATCACATACATACCACATTTGCATGCCAACTTCTACACTGGAAGTTGCGCACTTTATCCATTCCATTCCACAAAATAAAACTCCATGCTATTCATGACCATCCTCTCCAAAGTTACAAGGACATGGGCTAAAGAAATAAAGGACATGGTCAAGAAAGCATGATGAAAAAAAAGTTGGACACATGAAGGTCCAAAGTATTCAATAAAAAAAGTTGGACCCGTGAAGGTCCAAGTATTCAAATATATACATATAGCCCATGTCCAAACAAAGAACGAGGAGAGAAATAGTTCATGAAAGGAGTTCATACACCATCCACATAGAAATCCATACACATGCACATCTTGATCAAGGTTGATGACTTGTTTTCTCCTAAGGATCTAGTCTTTGACTCAGCAACATATGAGGAACAGGTATGCCTTCAACCTTTCCCCACTACCATGAGCTCCACATAAGCCTTTTTAGAGGTAGGGTAAAAAGAAGGCAACGCTTTGCCTTGGTGAGGAACCCAAAAATAAGCAAAAAGAGAGATCAAGGGAACAAACTGAGGAGCTAGGGCTATGTTTGATTTTTGAAAACTTATAAAACCCAAGCCTCTGAGTAAGGGAGACTAAGGAACCTGAAGTTTAAACCGTTCCAAGTTTCAATTACCATGATAAGTGTGGTAGACACATAAAAAGTTCACAAGTCTGGGAAAAGCTTGGAATGACTTGTATGCAGGTTTCTTCAAAGGAGTTGCATCCACCTTGGTCTTCGCCTCTTCACTCGAGGATGAGCAAAGGCTAAGTGTGGGGGTGTTGTTGACGGTCCTTAAGTCAGAAATAAAGTCGTCAACTCCTGCATCTTTTCTTAACATTCAAACCACCAAAAGTAGTTATAGGGCTTATTGCTAACCATTTCCACAAGTTTTGGTGATTCTTGGATTGTAGGCACCCATACACGGAATAAGACAAAAACATATACAAGACACAACACAAATGCACAGAATATCTAATCCTGCGTCACACTTACAAAGAAGGGCCCACAAGTCAGAGAAAACCAATGAACAAAGCCCCGGCTCCGACGTAATACTCAAGAGGGCCCACCTAGCAGTCACACATCCAAAGGCGGCAGAGAAAGGCGGCCAGGTGTGGCCGGCCGAACCCCTGGTTCGGCCGAACCAGGACGAGTTCCCGGCCCCCTCAGTTTTGGAAGGAAGGTTGCCACCGCCATCCCAACGTTGGTTATCAACGTTCCCGCACTTATCTCAACCGGAAACCTACCTCTTCACACTATATATGGGCCTCCACACACCCTCTCAATGTATTCATTCTCTCTCATTCTCATACACAAGGAGGAAAAGTAGTAGTAGTGCTCCACTTGTATCATTAGAGTAGGGAGTGTGCGAGGTGGAGGATCGGAGAAGAGCCGGACGTGTCAGCCTCTCTTCGTCTTGTACTTCGACGGATACGAGCTTTTGAGTAAGTATCCGGAGTTCATCTTCTATTAAGTTCTTGGTTTAGTATTCTTAAGTTATTCTTTTGTTTACGGGTTCATCGTCCATCTCATAACAGATACTCTAGTAGAGGGCCCCTGATAAAGATGGGTAAACCCTGCGCAACGCTAGAGTAAGTAATCAAAGGCTTAAGCGTGTGTTTAGGCTCTAGATTACCTTTGTTTGCCTCGTGCTCCACAATATTGCGGGGTAGACCGCGGGTGTTGATAGCCCCGACGGTCCGCTACGAAGCTGCTTCATGGTTAGTGCAGTCCCCCCTGTCTGGGTACGGCGTAGAGCAACAAGCCGGAGGGCCCTAACATACCTGGGTCAGACCGGTGCCCGAAGTAAACAAGTGAGGAACCTAAGTCTACCTTACCTTGATTCTTATCCTTAGATAAACCACACTACCCAAAGCTCTCCTACTTCTCGTTCTCCTGAGTTCTTCTGGCTAGAAGATCAGTGCACCTCCGTTCCCTGTAAAATTACGATACCTTGAATGCACTCCGTGTGAAGTAATACAACGGTATCTTCCGTGCGCTTGCGGATCTTATCTGTGAACGTTAAGAAATACCAACACCCGTCGACAGTGAGACGCCTATGGTGACTTCGTCAATCTCGAGGATTTGTCGTCTCAATCTTCGAAAATACTCATAAAAATAGGGTTTGCGTATGTGTGTTCATGGTATGTTTTAGAGTGTAATTAAAAAAAATTCAGCCGCCCATTGTATGAAAAAACCGCCCTCACATCTTCGATTCGCTATCCAAATCCCGTCCATTGCATTCATCAGTCACGAGCCTCCAGATCACCATCAAGCCACCCAGGGCCCCCAAGGTCTGGTCGTACTGGCTTTATTTTTAAACATGCATACGCTGTTATACACGCAGCACTCACCTTCATAAATTCATCTGCAAGTACTCCAACATCATGCCGCTACATGCTCAACCAAATCCAACTCCGTGCATCTTGGTAGGCGTCAGTAAAGAAGTTCGATATATTTGCTGAAAGTTTTGGATTTTTGCAAAAAATAGAGAGGAAAACTATATCGGAAATATTATGTTCTTGCCCTTACTTTAAACTCCAATTGTGATATACCCCCCTTTTTACGACTTGGCATTTTTACCCCTAGTTTCTCACCATGAAGCCTCCGTTTACCCCTAGAATTTGACTCCGTTACCTGCATCAAGGATTAAATAAAATAAAAACAAGAAAACCCTTTATAATATAGTGAAAAGATCAAAATACCCCTTATCCCTTAACCCGTGTATCCGTGTGGTTCCTGAGCCCTTGCTTCTCTTCCCAACATTGCTGGGAACCTAGCTTGTGACAATCGTCGATCCAGGAGCACGTGGAAACCCAGCGGCCAGGCGCAGGCGGTGCGGCCAACACGTGCGCACGCCAGGTCATGCGGGCGGCTAGACTTGTGTGGCGGTCCATATCCTGTAGACCGTCCTCGGCAAACGCTCGCGCGAGGAAGGCGACGCCACCGCAGCGGCCGCAACCGCGTTCTGGACCACCCTGCCCGCCACCGCGGACGATGTAGGCCTGGCACTTCTAGCCACTAGAGGTGCAGGCGATGGCCGCCGCCACATACATGCTGATGGTGCAGGCGGGCCACCACCACCTCAACTTGCCTCTCGCTCGTCGAACTCTTTGACACCGCCTGGCACACCGAGGAGGCGATCCGGTGACTTGATCTGCCACAGCTCCTGACACCTTCTACACGTGTTGTTCGCGTGCATTGATCTCTATCCGTCTGTTCTTGGCTTGCTTTGTGCTCCATTGACAAAATTGTCCAAGATTCGATGAAAGAAGATTGTTGTGGTGCCTAGTGCTAAATGTAAATACCAATCCTTGGTTAGATCTTACTACTACATTCGGGTTACACTAAATTGGGTAGCTCGCGTTGGTCGGAGTATGCCGAGGTGCTAGGTTTTCTGCGCCTTTTGATTCCATGGAACTTGCTTTGGTTAGCATATTGTTTGTATCACTAGCCCAAGATGTCATTTAATACTAGTATAAATTCGTAAAGCTTGTAATTTTTTTTCAGATGTGCAATGCCCATCAATCCATTGTAGATGCTACGGTCATGCATATAATATAAAGGAAAAATGAAGATACAATGTTGTAATAAGAATATCAGTGTAGCTTATAGATCGGCAAGTTGCTCTTCATGAGCTTACTAATTCTAAAGAAATTATGTCAAACTCTTGTTCATATTCTTATTGAAATGCTATTGAAATATAATGGCAAACAAGGGTATATTCACAAAATTTGTAAAAGTAGGGGTATATTTGCAAAGGTAAAATTGTCTTCTTTATCACCGTTATGTGTGTCAGACCCGGGCCACGGGACTGCTCATAGGCATAGAATGTTCCAAATAGAGGGGTAGCACATGGAATACCCCTCATCGCCTTGTGTCTACTCGTACAGCAGTAGAACTAGCTGGAGTACAAGAAAACTACCCGACCCACTCGAAGTAGAACTCTAAACGTACTCGGCTAGAACTTTCCGTATAACCCTGTCCCCCCAAGATATATAAGGGCGGACAGGGACCCCTCCAGAACATCGAACAATACCATAGGGAATACACACCACCACACAGGACTTATGCTCCGGCGGCTTGAACCTGTCTAAATCCTTGTGTTCCTTGCACCATTGCATTCTGATCTCGGCGAGTCCCTACTCATAAGCACTCTCCTCGGGATACCCCTCGGAGAACCCGACGGTAAAACACCGACAGCTGGCGCCTACCGTGGGGAAGATCGCCAAAGGTCAACAGAAGAATTCAATGGCATCCTTTGACTTCAGCTTCCCGGTGATCAACGCCGGAACCGCCTTCGTTTTCGGCTCATGGGCCTGCATCGCCAACGGATCAGGAGGTTTCTATAGCCACCGGATCAACCCCACAAGCACGAAGACACCCCGGCAAAAACAACTCGGCAAAATCACTTCCGCCAAAATCCTTCTTCCTGGAATCGCCAAGGAAATCGAGAACTTGTCCTTGTCGGACCCGACACCTACTTGTTTTCCTTTCGGACTGAGGTATTCAGCCATGTCGTATTCCGCACTCTTTCACCAAAGGGACCGGACTGGGACTCAGACCCGGACTCCTCCCCTGTTCGACTCCTACTTGGACTCAGATGATGACTTTGACTTCGACTCGGATTCACTCGGCTGCTGGAACCTGACCATCCTGGCCACAACGCAAAGCCGAGTTGTCTACTGGAAGGATTCAGAACCTACCAGCGCGCCTAATAACACTCGGATTGTGGCCTGCCTACGTGATTTACCCTATCAATCGGGCAGACCCCCCTCTCCAGTCAGAGGAGAAGAGATTGGCGACACTGCTCTGGTCGATTACAGCACAACTCACTCGACCTAGACAGATAGGTGTACGTCTCACTTCACGGAGAAGAAAGTGCACTCGGTTCTCGGGCTGATCAATACGCCAATGAAAACCTGGATCAAATATCAGACAATGAGCTATCAGTCAACACTCCGCAAGATGAATCCCAATAAGATAGAGAAAGCCGGCGACAATGCAACTGCCGCCGTGCCACTAGCAGAAAGAATGCGACTGCTCGAGCTCAACGTACTCCAGCTCCACAGGGACTGCGAAACCTATGAAGAGACCTAGACGAAGCAGCCGACAATGCTTTCAACAGTCCTTTGATCAACCTAGCCGAGGCGGCTATATTAATGCAAGCCTTACTAGACACTCCTCAAATCCGTGAAATTCAACGCCTGACCAGAGATGCCTTGCGTCAGATTGGAAGGCAGAATCCGACTCCATCTGTTTCCCACAACAGTCGGACTCCTGCTAGACAGAAGGACCACTAGGAGACAAATCAATGCAATTACCCGCGTGGCCAGCCCCGGCCTAGGTTTCAAGACGAGAGCCATCATACTGGTCCTTCAAGAAATCACGATCGCTTCCAGGATGATGCACGAGATTTCATCAACGCCAAGCGTCATGGACGACACGCAGATGAAATCGATCGATTCCCGGCCTTCAGCCAGAATGTAAACTATGCTGAGTACCCGACTAGTTTCAACCCAGTAAACATGCAGAATCTAAAGAAGTACGATGGCAAGCAAGATCCTCGTCAATAGCTACGGATCTACTCGACTGCTATCGAAGTAGCAGGAGGGACAAATTCTACCGATGTCATATACTTCCCGATGGCTTTAGAATCTGCCCCACTCACATGGCTCGAGAGCTTAAGACACAACTCGATCCACACATGGGAAGATTTGAAAAAGATCTTCATTGACAACTTCCAAGGCTCTATTCATCGCCCAGCTACTCGCCATGACCTACGTCTATGCAAACAAGAGCGTGGAGAAGCTCTGAGATCATACATAAAGAGGTTCTTCGACACACGAGCTACTATCGCCAACATAGCAGATGATGATGTGATCGACTGCTTCCACAACAGCCTCGCTACGCAACAGCTGTACCGAGACTTCAGGAGGAATAGACCCCGCTCAGTTGTTGCACTGCAAGACATGATGCTTGGGTGGGCTGATCAGGAAGAACAAGAACGCGATCGCTTTCCCCACCGCGAAGATAACAACAAAAACGCAATGGAGATCTACGATCACATAAAGGCCAGCGCAACTTCGATAAGAAGCACAAGCCAGAAGACACGGTAGCAATAATGGATCGGGGTCAACGAGGCAAGAAGGGAAATCAGCAGGATAATTTCCAAAAACTACTCGCAAGACATTGTCCTCTGCATCCCAAAGGAAGACATACAATCGTCGAATGCATAAACCTTCGTAAGTCTCTCCAAGAACGTAAGTTGGAAGAAGACAAAAATAAGAAGGACAAGCAGGATGACGAAGATGGTGACAAAGATGGAACCATGGGATTCCAACAACCCGCCAAAAGGGTCAACATGATCTACGAAGGAGATTCTTCGTTCAACAAAAGAAATCAGAAACTGGTTTGGTGGGAAATTTCGCCCAAGACGCACCAGCAACATAGAAGTTCCCTTGTTTTAGAACTCGAGGAAGAATACTGTTGGTAGTCGTTTTCAGTGATTTCTACCGCCAACATTCCTTCAGATTTCAAGCTCTCAGGACCATAATGCATTAAATTTCACTAACTTTGACTAGTTTCATGAGTTTTGGTGCACTTGTGATTTCAGGAACACAATGTACAAATTTGAGCCAAAACAGGAGAAATCTCATGCCGGCCGGCCTACCACTTTACCATTCCATCGTGTGATCCCTTGGAGATGGTCCTGAGCAAGATATCAATCAAAGATCAAGTGTTCAACATGATTGCAATCAATCAAGATCGAAAGGCATGAACCAAGTCTATTCGGGTCCACAATCAGTGACAAATCACTCGATCAAGGCCCCAACCGACTTGAGAAACATCACAAGACCCTGGATCAACGTGACACGACAATGGAGGGCCAAGCTGTGCCAGAGCCAGGCCGACTGGCCTAGGTGAGGCCGGCCGGCCTAAGAAGCATGTGGAAAATGCCGGAGCAGCTCACCACCGACTCCTGGAGACAATCCAAGCCATCCAAAGAAGGTCGGCACCAGATGGCGCAATCCCTAGGCCGGCCGGCCTAGGGGAGGCTGGCCGACCCCACCTGGAAGCCTCTGGAGCTCCCCCTTGGTGTGGAAGCTATGCTCAACCGTCTTACCGGCTTACAACTGACGCCACCTACTGAACCGACCTCAAAGCACTATAAATAGAGCTCACTCTCCCACTTGTAACACACACCATCCACTTGAGAGAAGTGTTGACTCTTTCTCTTTGTATTAGAAAAGGGAGAGAGTGAGGTGAGAAGCTTTGGTGCAAACCAAGCTTAAAGGAGCGGGCTCGAGTTCTCTCGGGTCTTACTCCATCTTTTGTATCCACCTCGGGGGAATATATCTTTGAGTAAGTTCCTTGTCTTAACTTCAATATCTCGCTAACTCTACTTTCTGCATTAGTTACCTGTTTAAGTACTTTCTTTGATCTGCGGGATCCTGAGTCTGCGTAAGTAGCAAGTTCTACTTGTCTGAGGTTGCTTTCTATCTAAGTACACGGTAGGAGCAAGTAGCTCGATTGTTGTGGGCGCGGTGCCTAGACTTGGTTAGCTATCTCAGGTTGTGTTCCACCCCATGGTACTATTGTGGTAGGTGGCAGGTGGTGACAGCCCTGTTCGTCCCTCGTAGTCCACCACGTTCGGGTGTTTTCATAGCCATTGGACTCCCTTCTCACCCCAGCCTGAATCCTTCCCTGAGGCCGCCGAAGCAGATCGAGTTAGTATTTAGCTTGTCGCTAGGTAGAATAGTAAGTTATCTGGAGTTAGGCCCTCTTCCCTCTTACCTTTTCTCTTTTGGTGTGCCTGGTTGAGTAGTTCTAGATTTGGTCGAAGCTTTACCATTCCTTGGAGTCGATATCCTAGGTATACTCCCTGGTGAAGGCTACATCGGTCTCTGTACGCTTGCGGAGTAATTCGTTTAGGCTAAGAAGTGCCAACAAGCTTTCTGGCGCCCTTGCCGGGGAACAGTAGCAACACTAGATTTAGAGTTAGTCAGCCGTACGATTTTCCATCTTATCCCATGGAGTTCTCTCCTGTTTATCTGGTAGTTCCATCTAGCAAGTATTTGGAACCACCACGATCCTGCCATCCCATCCTATCTGATGGTTACGAGATCCATCGCAGTCTCGTAGCCATGATTCTCGCTCAGTCCTTTTTTGGTAGAGAGGACGAATGTCCCTATGCTCACTTACAGGTCTTCGAAGAGAATTGTTCTCTTCTAATTATACCCGGTATGACTCAACACACCCTACGGTGGAAGCTATTCCCGTTCTCTCTGACGGGAGGAGCAAGACTTTGGTACAACCGGACTGCAAGAGGAGTTGGAGGAGATTTGATCCAACTAAAGGACGAGTTCTGCTTGTTCTTCTATCCTATCTCCAAAGTGATTGCCCATCAAAATCAACTGATGAAATTCGAGCAAGGAGATGAATCACTTGGAGTAGCGTGGGCTAGATTCTTGCATCTGATAGAATCCGGGCCACTACATCAAATCTCGGAGGAAATACTGATGCAACATTTCATCTATGGTCTCAAGCCGGAGAGTGCATATTTCCTAAATGTGTCCACCGAGGGGTCAGTCATGTACAAGACAGTGGCCGAAGTCAGAACTCTCTTAAAGAAGGTCCTGAACAGCACCGAATACACCAGCATATATGACGACCCACCAGAGACAGTAGAGCGGCCCTACAAGACGCAGCAACTTCAGTTCATAACAGCTGCATCCTCTCCACCTCCACCATACATAGAGGAAATAACTGAACCACCAAAGTCCTCAGATCAAGAGCCTCTCCAAGAAGATATACCGATGTTCCTACCAAACCTCTTCACAGAAGAGGAATACTTGGAGCTCAGCAATGTTTAAGGCATGCCGAAGGAGCATAAGTGTGTATGCTCGAGATGTGAGGCGTTCATTCCAGAAGCATCATCGCAGATAGAGGGTTTTTCTGTGATTATTAGTAAGGAATGGATAGAGGAAGCAGAGGCCAGCAGTAGTATCATCCAGATCTACCGCCGACCAAGAATACTCCTCTGTTCTATTGGGGACGCCGTACCACAAGAAACCTTTTATGATCCGAGAGTCGGGGTGAATGTGATGTCCAAAACTTTGGTAGATCACATCGCATCTGAAGCACCCCTGATCCTCTCTCGTAAGCACCTGAAGTGGATCGACGGCCAGATAGTGGGAAGTCATGGAATTATGCGAGTGGTGCCCGTGAAAATGAGCACCAACAACGTATTCCTGGACTTCCATGTCTTCGATATCCCGGAAGGTGAAGAGTTCATCTTGATCAGATGGCCAATAGAACCACTTGTCAACCCAAATGGAGACCGAGCAATGCTCGAGGTTAAGGTTGGCAAAGAAAAGATCCCGATCAGCCTAGTCCATTCATGCAACACCATTGCAGAGGCTAGACCGGAGCAAGACCCATTGGAGGAAGCAGTGAACATCAATCAGGAAGAGCAAATTCAGCCCATTCCCGAAGAAGATGTCTCACACTTCACCCAGGAATCAGATCCGGTCGGCAAGAGTAAGCTCAGTGAGGAGGAGACACCGCAACCTCCCCTTCCAGAGCTGAAGTCGCCGCCTCCTGGCTTGAAGTATGCCTTCCTCCACAACAACAGAGCCACGCCAGTCGTCATCAGTGACAAGCTAACAGAGAGTGAAACTCGGCAGCTCGTTGCAGTCCTGGAGAAGTATCGATCCGTCATCGGGTACTCTCTCCAAGACATGAAGGGGATTAGCCCCAACTTATGCACCCATCGCATCCCTATGGAACCGGAACATAAGCCGTCAAGAGAACATCAACAGTGGCTCAACGATGCGATGAGGGAGGTAGTCAAGAAAGAGGTATTGAAATTGCTGTATGCAGGCATCATATACCCCGTGCAAGACAGTGAGTGGGTCAGCCCAGTTCAAGTGGTCCCAAAGAAGGGAGACATGATAGTTGTCCGGAATGAGAGAAACGAGCTCATACCTCAGCGGATAGTCACCAGATGGAGAATGTGTATCGATTACGGCAAATGTCGTTTGATCTTTGCAATGCACCGGCTTCCTTTCAAAGGTTCATCATGGCAGTCTTCTCTGACCTGATCGAGAACATCATGGAAGTGTTCATGGATGATTTCTCAGTCTACGGCAAGGATTTTGATCAGTGCCTTAAGAATTTGGACAAAGTTCTCAAGAGATGCCAAGAGACACATTTAGTCCTTAACTGGGAAAAGTGTCACTTCATGGTCAGAGAAGGGATAGTCCTCGGACATAGAGTGTCAGAAAGAGGGATAGAAGTGGATTGGGCGAAGATCGATGTTATCGAATAGTTGCCACCCCCGACAAATGTCAAGGGAGTTAGGAGTTTCTTGGGTCACGCTGGCTTCTACAGGAGGTTCATCAAGGACTTCTCCCGTAAAGCCAGACCCTTGACCAACTTATTGGCAAAAGATGCCCCGTTCAACTTTGACGAGGAATGCCTCATAGCCTTCTATACCCTCAAGAAGGCACTCATATCAGCGCCCATCATCCAGCCACCCGATTGGAAACTTCCATTCGAGATTATGTGCGATGCAAGCGACTACGCAGTAGGGGCAGTGCTGGGTCAGTGCAGAGATAAACAGCATTATGCCATATCATATGCCAGTAAGATGCTGACCGGACCCTAGTTGAATTACGCTACAACGGAGAAGGAACTTCTGGCGGTTGTATTCGCCATGGATAAGTTCAAATCCTACTTGGTCGGTGCTAAGGTGATTGTATACATGGATCATGCAGCACTGAAGTACCTATTAACCAAGAAGGATGCAAAGCCATGTCTCATCCATTGGATTTTGCTCCTCCAAGAATTTGACTTGGAAATAAGAGATAAGAAATGAGCAGATAACTGTGTGGCGGATCATCTCTCCAGAATGCAAATACAAGGATCAGACTTGCCGATCAATGACTATTTGAGAGATGATACTCTTCTGAAGGTCACTACAACCAGTCCATGGTATGCAAATCTGGTAAACTTCATGGTGACTGGGTACATACCTCCAGGAGAAGATAAGAAGAAATTGATACACCTCAGCCGGTTTCACCTTTGGGATGACCCATATCTATTCAAAGTCTGTGATGATGGTCTACTCCGACGATGTATCCCAATATGTGAGACCCGTAAAATTCTTGAGCGTTGTCACTCCTCGCCATTTGGAGGACATTATGGAGCCTTCCGTACCCATGCAAAAGTTTGGCAGAGAGGATTCTTCTGGCCAAACATGTATGGAGACGCAAAAGAATTTGTGCGGTGTTGCCCAAGATGTCAAAAGCATGGGAATATCAATTCCCGAAACGCCATGCCACTAAAGAGCAATGTTCAAGTGGAAATATTCGACGTATGGGGAGTCGACTTCATGGGAAATATTCGAAGCCCAAGTCAACATTACGGAAGATAACGAAGACCTGAATGTGAACCCGGAGTCCAACAGTGAACTACATGATGTCCAACCAACATCGCGGAATTAATTGAAGTCCCGAACATTAATTCGAAAGAGCTAACGCTTACTGACTCTATAGACGCCATTAAAGGCAAGACCCAGTGCATAATCCTATTATTTTAAATTATGCCACTTATAGTTACTTTTCATTTGTGCATTTAAGTTATTGGAGTTGATTGAAAACCTTAGATGCATAATTCTAGATTCCTATTGATTGAACACTAGATTTGAATACGGAATAGCTGCTATGCTAATAGGACTGATAAAAGTCGAGTGATTGCCTGTCACTCGCGAATTTTATAGGAATTGATTGTTTACTTTCTTGCAATCACTATAAGGACCATGGACGGATTTGGTTACAAGTTTCTTATTGGAAATCCGTCTGTGTTGATGAACTTGATAAGGCCACAGTGTGTGGTAGCGGTGGTTAAGCGTTTGAAAGTACTAGCCACATGTCATGAATTATGGGTAAGCGGCAAGCCTAGTAACTCCTCGGCCCGGCAAATGGACATACACCCCACTCTCTCTTAGAGATAGGAAGTTAATTTATAGCAAAAAATTATTTTTATGTTGCAACAACTACGGGTGCAGAGAAGAGCGGTTCTCTGTAGTCGGGGAGAGTGGCCCTGATCCATAAACTAGAATGAGAAGCAAACGGTTGCTTTGGAGTGACTCGTCAGTGATCCAAGTGTGTGTGTTAGGTTTACCCTTGCAAGGTTGGAAATTCAATTCAGAATCGTCCGTTTCTCGCGGATATTGAGACTGCTTGATCCCTTTGCCACATAGAGTAAGAAGTGGAACATTTATGATATTCAATCTTGTTGGATGCAAATAATTTCTCTACCATGCTTGTATAGATAGGTGCAAACCTAGAATGGTTAATGAAATTAGAACTTGAAAGCTAAAACTTGAAATTAAGGATCTACTCTTTGTTGCTTTTCAACAAAATAAACTCCAGAGCCTTCATAAGCCTTGCATGTCTAGTTAAAGGGATGTTATATACCCATAGTCGGGTTAGCCTTGCTGAGTATTAGTATAATCAGTCTTGCTTGTCACTTTGTTTTCAGGTAACCTTTGGAATGCATGGTAAGATTGACGTCATGTACGGGCTTCATCATGATGTCATATATCGTCGCTAGATATCGTTTTCTTTCCACTATTTAAAACTCTGAAGAACTTATCTACTTTCAAATTTCTGAGGTACTCTATTTGAATTCTCAAACTCAGTTTATAATAACATTTACTATTGAAGTTTGTGTTATAAAATTATGGTTATTGTAATCTCTGGGCTCACCTTCGAGTGAGCTATGTTGTTTCGATCCGATATACAGTGGTTTTATCGGGATTTTACCCAACAGACTGTCAGGTTACTCCGTTGAAGTGCATGTAGATGATGGTTAGTGCACTTTAATTGAAATAATTCTGGCAGTTCTGCTACAGTATCGGTGTCCTCCGGAAACATGTCCGGGGCCACAAGCCCATACTTGGCGAGGAGGTTAGGAAGCTCCTCCTGCAACTTCGCCGAGCCGATCTTTATAGCTTCCTTGAAGGTGCGAAGCCGAGTTCGCATCACGTCACGGTGGGACTCTGCGTCCTCGACAAGCTTTTTCACGGCTTTCGCCGTGTCTTCAGCTTTGACCGCCCGCTCAGCCATCGCCAGGAGCTCCGTGGCGAGGGTGGCCCTCTCCGCTGTGGACTGGTCGAGGCGTTGTTGCAGGGCAGCTTTCTCCTGCTCAAGGGCGGCCACCTTTTGGTTCCAGGTCCAAAACAGCAAACCTCGAGCTGCCTTCGGCCGCCAGCTGCCGGGCCGCACACCGCATGGCCACGAAGGCCTTGAGGGATAAGTCTTCGGCGTTCTCTAGCATGTTCTTCAGCCCAGTCTCCACAATTTCTTTCTCCATCAGCGGGAAACAAAAAGATTCCCCTGCCTCAGCCAGCAGAGTGCGCTCGCGGTCTCGGCTTTCAAAGCGAAGAGACTTCACAATACTGTCGCCAAGACGCACGGCCGCAGGCTTCGCAGCCCAGCTCGACGGCGACGGCCTCCGGATCGGTGTTACGAACGAAGTAGCTGCTATTGTCCGAGGAGCTGCTGTCGTTTTCGCCGCTGCTTCCTTTGCCCTCGGAGCCGAAGGAGGCTATGTCCCATGCGGACGGTGCCTTGGCATCCTGGTCAGACACGGGAACATTGCAAGCCGCGGGTGAGCAAGGGGGAAGTCGATCTCGATTTGCACCTCTATGTCGCCCCCATCGTCATCGCTTTCCTGAGCGGTGCTGAACTCAAGGTCCAAGCATGGAGGAACCGTCTTCAGCAGTGTCACCTTCTCAGGAGCAGGGGGTGGCTCTCCGGCGGACGGACGGTTGCTATCTTCGCTCCTGCCATCCTCGGAGTCCCCCTTGCTTCGCAGGGGCGACTGTTGCAAGATGTCATCAAGAAGTCGGCCTCGCTTCTTCGGCAGCGCCGAGGTAGACGCCCGTTTTCTCTGGGGGCGGCACTCTGTGTAACGTCCCGCCTCCCCGAGGCCAGGCCCGCTTACATCTGGCAGCTTTTTAGGACATAGACTACCCTCACAGACCAACACATGTTTTTTCTGTGCACTTTGTCCTCACTCGTGTGCACTGTTGACGCTCCTTAGCGCCCCAATTTATATACCGCAAGCGCACGGGATCGTATAGCTTTTCCCTTATAGTATTCCCCAAGGTTTATCAATCCGTGGATCGTCAAAGAACTACCCTAGGTTTTCCAACTAATCTAATGGATCTATCCTAACATGAAGCATGAATTGCACATATAGAGTAACCTTTAATAGATATGAGTGTTGTGTAAAGGTTGATCTCATCCATGAATATAGGCGTAACCATAGCAAAACCAAAGACATGACTAGGCCTATTGTCATCTAGTTGTAGTTCAAGCTAACGAGCAAATAAATCATGCATCTCAATCAATGGCATCTTTAAACCCAAAATCTCCAATCCGATCCTTCGATACCCCATCTACTTAAAGCAACGCCCTGTCACGACGTCCCCCTTTGGACGAAAGCACCCTGAAGCAAGTCGAACCCCCTTTGTTAGTTCCGCCATGAACCTCTAGCCACCATGACTACAAGATCATGCTAAGTGATCTATCTCGATAATAGATCTAGGATGATGCAAACCTAAAGAAAAGAACGAAATCGAAAGAGAGAACATGGTTGCTAAAAGATTCGGAAGACAAGATTATCATTACTCACATAATAGATTCGTTTGGATCGCCACCACCGAGTACATACCACTGACGACTCCAACTAGCTCATGAACTCCACCATGACACAACCACGCAGGGAGGCCATGGTGGCTAGGGGCGGCCTAAGCCATCTCCTAGACAACTTCGAAGACTTACGGCGGTCATCGTCTCCCTCCAGTCTTGGCCCTAGGTTTTCGTCGAGTTCTGGGTGGATTGATGCTGCCAGTTGAATAAGGTGCGAGCTATTTATAAGCCGAGGAAGCTACTAGTCGAAGGGGAGGCCGAACCGCCTCGGAAACGGGCTAGGCCGGCCGGCCCCATGGGCCTAGGCCAGCCGGCCTACCCTCTGTCGGGCTCGTCTCGGTCTCATCTTTCGTGTGTAGACTCCTCGCATCTTCTAGAGTTTATGTCCTTCACGATTGCACCCCTTTGGACGTCGTTATCTTGGAGATATCTTCGAGGAAAGGATATGATAGAGAATCCTTCCTTAAATCTTCATTTGCTTTGCTTAATTCCGAAGTATCTTGATCTCATCTTCGTGGGCTTGGTTCTTTGGGCTCTCTTGGAGGATGAATGTGCATGAATGGGCTTCGAATCAACATGGGCTTTGGTCCTTCCTTTGGGCTTTGGCCTTCGTCTTTCTCCGTGTTAGCGCTCGATCACGGGCCTCGTCATTTCATGCTCCAAAATAGGCCAAAAACCTGCAAAAACGAAGTTCCTCCAAAATATATGTGCAAGTGTGAAAATGACCAATAATTAGGCCGGGGTTAGGATAGTTAGTGATTTTGATATTAAATTCATGCCATTATCAAGGATAAACAGGGGATAAAAGGGGTACTTAAGGAGCGCCAACACGCACCCGGGAAGAAGTTCCCGGTCGGTCACCAATCCCGAAATTGCTCCAGGCCAAGCACGCTTAACTTTGGAGTTCTTTCGAGATCGGCTTCCGTAAAAGAAGTTGAAAACTTGTTGATATGAGTATTCTATCAATCCTATTAAGATCTTGGGCTGGAATGTCACATCCTCACCCCCTTAAGAGACCGACGTCCTCGTCGGTCAATCCCAAGCCAGGAACGTCCTCACTTGGCTACGTCCCGTACGTCCTATATTTCAAATTATTACCATTTATCGTTATTACTTCCTTGTGCATTTACAGTTCTTTGGATTTGAATTGAAACCCTAGATGCATGATCCTAGGAACTTATGTACTGAACACTAGACCTAAGTTCGAATAATTGCTAAGCTTATAGGACCGGTAAAAGTCGAGTGATTGCCGTCACTCGCGAGCTCTATAGGAATTGCTTGTTTACTTTCTGCTATCAATATAAGGACGACGGATGGGGTCGTGTTCGATATCATGACCTTGTGTGAGACCCCATCTGTATTAATGAACTTGCTATGGTCACGGTGTGTGGTGGTGTTGGTTAAGTTTTTGAACGTACTAGCCACATGCCGTAAATATGGTACGCGGTAAGCCTAGTAGCCGATCGGACCGGTGAGTGGATATACCTTCCACTCTCTCTTAGAGATAGGTTTTTATTTATGTTTATGTTGCGCAACACCGCAGCTACAAGGACGAGGTTGGTGACCTGTAGTCGGGGAGAGTGGCACTATCCACAGGTCGGAATGAAAGGTAAACGGTTGTTTGGGAATGACCCGACGGTGTTCCAAACGTGTGTGTTAGGTCTGCCTGGCCAGGTTAACAAATTCGATTCGAATCGTCTGCTTCTCACGGTTCTCACGGTTTGTGACTGCTTCTCACGGTTTGGGACTGCTTCTCACGGTTCTCTGATACCAGCTGTGGCAGAACCACTTGAATTATCCCGGCTCAAGTGCGCTGGCCCTCACCATAAAGGCAACACCGACACAAACGCACTTCAAACGGAACAATTCTTGGTCTGTCGGGTAACGTCCCGATACAACCACCGGTCTCAGATCGAACAAGCATACCCCGCACGAAGGCGAGTCCAGAGATATTACAACCACATATTTTACAACACAAGCACAGTAATTATTACAAACTAGTTCAAAGCCATATTACAGGTCCAAAATTAGTAAAACAGTTAAACAAGACATAAGTTTCACGTTCAGAGTTTAAAAGCAGCGGAAAGAAAACACGACGGCTACAACACGTCGCAAAATGGTACCAAGCTAGCCCAAGCAAGGTATCACTCGTCAGGGTCATTGCCGGCCGAAGACGGATCCCATTCTACGGACCAGCCAGGAGGCAAAGAGCAGGGCCAAGACAGACTAGCGTTCTGTTCCTCAAAACTCATACCTGAAAAAGGTTTCAACAGCAAGGCTGAGTATTCTAATACTCAGCAAGACTTAACCGTCAACGGGTATACTTAGCCCACCTAACTAGACTATGCAGGGTTCTGTGAGGCTCTGGTTTTCCTTTTGCTGAAAAGCAATAAAGAGTAGGTCCTTACTTTCAAATTTTAGCTTCCAAGATTCTAGTTGATTAACCATTCTATGTAAGCAACTACTACTCAACCATGGTAGAACTTTAAGCAAACATCAAGATTGATCATAATAATGTTGCTCTTATTACTCTGTGTGGCAAAGAGATCAAACAGTCCCAAATCGTGAGAAGCGAACGATTCGAATCGAATTTGTTAACCTGGCCAGGCAAACCTAACACACACATTTGGAACACCGTCGGGTCGTTCCCAAACAACCGTTTACCTTTCATTCTGACCTGTGGATAGTGCCACTCTCACCGACTACAGGGCACCAACCTCGTCCCTGTAGCCGCGGTGTTGCGCAACATAAACATAAATAAAAACCTATCTCTAAGAGAGAGTGGAAGATATATCCACTCACCGGTCCGATCGGCTACTAGGCTTACGCGTACCATATTTACGGCATGTGGCTAGTACGTTCAAAAACTTAACCAACCCTACCACACACCACGACCTTAGCAAGTTCATTAACACAGACGGGGTCTCACACAAGGTCATGATATCGAACACGACCCCGTCCGTTGTCCTTATATTGATAGCAGAAAGTAAACACGCAATTCCTATAGAGCTCGCGAGTGACGGCAATCACTCGACTTTTACCGGTCCTATAAGCTTAGCAATTATTCGAACTTAGGTCTAGTGTTTAGTACATAGTTTCCTAGTGTAACACCCGGTTTATAAAAGGACATAAACCGAGCAATCATATACGTGCCAGGATCAAGTCACACGTATATACAACAGAATGAACAGTATATCACAGCACATATCACGAATAAGATATAATAAATCGAAATACGAATGTTATTTATTACAATAATGACAAAATGTCTGGTACAGCGGAAGCGAAGTACAAAATACGAATAAAGCTCTCCGAAGCATGAAGCAGGGCGCCACAGGGACGTCGACTGGGAGACGAACACCTAGAAGTCCTCGTAGTCCTGGTAGCGCTGGACGAACTCCCTCGTGTCGGCAGGAACTGAGCAGCAGTAGCGTAGCCAAGAGGAAAAAGTAGAGAAGAGGCAAGAGTGAGTACACAACTTGTACTCAATAAGTATAACACAAACTATGAGGCTCTAGGCTGGCTGACTCAACTGCATTAGCTTTTAAGTGTTGGCAAAATTTTATTAAAGCTATTTACTACGAGTTGATGAATTACCATTAACCCAGTTATATAGTAATTAATCAAAAATAATTAAGAAACTACTGAGAACCAAACCGAAACCAAACCACCAAGGTAACCCCGAGAGGCACCTCCCTCGTCGGAAGGAGACAACCCCACTAATCAAAAGGAGGATCTGGGCCGCTCATAACCGTGAGCACGGCTAGTATACCAGTTTTACACTCTGCAGAGGTTGCACATCTTTACCCACAAGTCATGAGCTACGCCAGTTGTTCATCACACTTCCTTAGGTGAGATGGCTAGCGACTCACTATGAGGCCGTTACAAAGAATCTCGTTGGTAAGGCGTAACCGCAAGAGTTAGGTCAGCGACGATGGGGCCCACCTCCAGGGGTACAAGCACAGGAGCGCAATCCAAGCACAGACCAAGCCGGAGGAGCAGGGACCATTGAAGCTTACTACTCTTGCCCCGCAGGTAAGTTACTCCAAACCAAAAAGACCTAATTAGTAAGCCAAGTCTATCCCATTCTAGCCTTGTGGTAGCGCTGTTGTCCCAGGTTGTCGCTCTATGAACCGGTCCTTATGGAGAGTGGCCAACCAAGCACTAAGCACCGTGCTGGCCCCCTAAACCATGTTTCTACAAAAACCATCTTTTAACGAGACGTGAGCCACTCATCCACACAGAGGGCCACTCTCAGAATTAAGTTCAAGTAAACCATTAATCAAATTAATTAAAAAGGACCAGAGTGTGTTATAGCGCGGCACCTAGCACAACTAACCATAATGCAACCCAAAGGATACATATAAAGGATATAAAGTGGCTAGGAAATCCTTATAGGCATACAGTATTAAAATGCAGTATGAAATTGTATTTAAAAGTGATGGGTTGTTCATGTTACACTTGCCTTCCTCGTACTGCTCTGGCTGCTGCTCAAAGTGCTCGGAAGACGGCTGCTCCGGGTACTGGTACTGGGGCTCCTCAGATGGATCAACGTCTACTCACGAACACATGGCCAAAACAATGCACGATAATAAGCATACAAGCAAACTCTAACAAAAGTTAAGAAACAGTACATCAATACATAAAAACAGCACACTAAACTAGTCTAAAGCTATTCTACGCGTTACAACGATCGCGTGGATATAAAGAACGCTTAAAACGGAGCTAAAACGCGCATTCTAGGCCAAAAACAAGGTTCAGGGGCTTATTTGTAATAAAAACATGGTTCCAGGGGCTTTTCTGCTAAAACCGAGGGCTAAAACGTAAATAAACATTAACTTCAGGGTCTAACTCGCAAAAAGACTAAGCCTGGACGGCGGGTTCCATTTCCAAAGAGCTCAGGGGGCTAAGTGTTAAAACCTGGACCTAAACCTAATTATTTTTCAACGCGCTAGGACTGCGGGTTCATTTCAAGAAAAGTCAGGGGTTCTTTTGCAAGAACGCCAAGCGCTGACCGGTATTGACTTCGCTAGAACTGATCTGGACCGTTGGATCTACTCTCAGCGACTCGGATCGGATCTAGACGCGGGGCGGCGGCGCTGGCGCGACGGGGAGCGGTGGCGCTGCGTTGCCACGGTGGCGACGCGCCGGAGAAGCTCATCCCGGCGCTCCCGTGGCCGATTCGGGCCGCGGTTTGGCTCTGAGCCATGCGCGTGGCACGCGTAACCCACTAGAAGTGGTTGCGCGGGGCTGCGGGGTTCGTAGCGAGGTGCTCGGCGGTGGGGGCGGCTCGGTGTGGCGGTGCTTCGCCGGCGAGCAGTGCACCAGCACCTAGGGGGCGTCCTAGGCCAAAACATCTAGCGCAAATGAACGGGCGGGTGGTTGTGAGGCTCACCGAGCTTGGAATCGGACGGGGAGGTGGTGCGAGGTGGTCGGGGAGGCGGAGACGCGGCGGCGCAGGGGTGGATCGGCGGCACTTCTCCACGAAGATTCACGTGCGCAGCGGGGCCGAGGGCGGAGAAGAAGGGCTCGGGGATGATCCTGGTCCCATGGTGATGCTCCCGAGCGACTTGTCCGGGACTCCGGTGCGGCGGAGCTGCGTAGCCGCGGCGGCGGGGAGTCTCTGCTACGGCGGAGCTAGGCAAGGGCGGTGGGATTCGGGCTCTGGCGGCGCTGGTGTGGATGGGGTGCAAGGGGGTGTCGCGGGGGCTACTTATAGGGCGGCGGCGGCCTTGGCGTGCGTGCCCGGGATGGAAGGCCGGCGCAATTCGCGGCAGGGATCACGGCTCTGCCGTTGCGCGAGCGCGGCGCGGGGTAGACGAAGCTGACCAGCGGGCCCGGCTGGTCAGCGAGGGGAGGACGACGCGCAGTGCGGGGGTGCTGGGCCGCGCGCGCGAGTGCGGGAGGGAGTGTGCCTGGGAACTTGCTGGGCCGAGCGCTTGGGCCGTGCTGGCGCGGGGGAAAAACGGGCGCGGGACGCGCGCGGCTGCAGGCCGAGTGCGGGGCAGGCCGGGCGCGACGCGGGACTGGGCCGTGGGACGCGGTGCGCTGGCGGACCGGGCCGCGGGGGTTTGGTTGGGCTGGGACGGCTTGGGCTGCTGAGCTGGGCTGGTGGGTTTGGGTTGTTGGGTTGGGTTTTGGGTTCCTTTCCTTTTCTATTTCCTATTCTATTTCCAACTCAAACAAATCTATTTGAATTCAAACAAAAATTTGAATTCAACAACCTTATGCACACAAGCAAATTAAATGCTCCTGCATGAATGCAACAACAAAGATTTAAACCTATGATAGATTTTAATTACTTACGAAACAAAATTAAATTAAATGCAAGGCTAAACACAATAAACCTTAGGAAATTAAATAAAGCCATTTAAATTTATTATTAAAGCTGAAAATTGAATTAGGGTGTTACAAATCCTACCCCCTTACAGGAATCTCGTCCCGAGATTCTGGTCTGGCTAGCAAAGAGATTAGGATATGTCTTCATCAACTTTTCTTTCTTCTTCTAACAAGTCCTCCGGAAGGACATCCGGAGATCCAGCCACCACGCGAATACCATCCGTGGGTCCAGCCTCCATCTGATGAAGAAAACCAGAAGGCTCTGTAGCACTGACTGTCAACTCTTGGCCATCGAATGCTGACAAATGAACTGTCCGCTGAGCACAATCAATACGGACTCCCCATCTGGTAAGGGTCTCCATGCCCAAAATCACATCTATCTCTGAGGAATCAATGACGATCAAACCAGTGCGGAATTCTGCCCCCCTTATGACAATTTTAACTCTGGAGCATATAGAGCATGTGTATATTTGGCCCCCAGGTGAGGTAACTACCATAGCTGACCTCAGACACGAAACTGGAATACGATGCTGCTCGGCAAATGACTTGGAAATGAAAGAATGAGTAGCACCGGTATCGAAAAGCATCGTAGCTGGATAAGAGTTGACCATGAATGTACCAATAACCACATTAGGAGCCTCAGCAGCTGACTTGGCCATCACGTGGTTCACCTTCCCCTGTCGTGGCGCCCTGGGTTGGGCTGGGCGCCCCTGCTGTCCTGCCTGCCGTGGAGCCTGAGGTGCTGGACAACTTTTGGCATAATGACCTTTTTGCCCGCATTTGTAGCACATGCGGTGGTGGTGAATGGGGTTACTTGGTTGACCTCCCTGTGAACTTATCATCACATCTTGCATTATCTCTGCTGCTTGCTCTTTGGACTCCTTGCGGCCGTGTGGCTGGATCACATTCATAGTGATAGTCAACCCATTAACATAATCATAGAGTGCTTGGTTCTTGACCTGTGTATCTCTAGAGCACTCAGGATCATTTCTCTTCTGGATGATCTGTAGCTCGTCGACCGATGGACAGTCAAGGAAAAGGGAATCTTCTGCTAGCTGCTCTTGATGAGATCTCTTTCTCTTTGTACTGGAGAACAACCTTTGGTTCCTCCTAGTTGTAGCTTCATCTTCAGTTGCACGAACTTGACGACAAGGAACGCCATAGAATTGGCAACACTGGCAAGTTTTCTCACCATCACCCATTGCACTGTCTCCAAGGTCTTTTTGTTCTGCCGACATCTGAGCTGGGGCAAAAGAAAACACAGATGGGTAAGGTCAAGGAAGAGAGAGAAACTCCATTATTTAAGGTTCTATCCTATTTAGATAACACTGCTCAGGCATTACTGCTGATAACTCCAGATAGGTGTTACATAAATCCGGGAACAAGGAACTAGAGCATAACTCTTCTGTTTCGTCTGAGAGATTCTCAACTTCTCTTGTACTATTTGTAGGCCAGGGTGTCACATCCCTGGATATCATACCCTCTTCGTATTATCCTTCTTCTCAACAAACAAGACCGGGGAAACTCAAGGCATGATAAGGTAGAGAGGTTAGAGTGGATTGTTTTACCCCCCAACGATCTAACTCATTTTATTAATTAGTTACTTTAACATAAGAGTGATTTTCTTTAAACAAATTTAAACTACTAAGCTATGCAATCATTCAAAAATCCAAATCAAACATGTAGCATAATAACAAGCAGACAATTTCACAACTTAGCCGAGTTTAGCAAAAGACTCGACTAACACAACGCGTCGCAGAACGTGCTATCGTATTATTATAAAAAGGTCATCTAGCTATACTCATGGTGGTCAGATGACTGATTCAGGCCAAAATCTACGAAAACTATTCTTCAGAGAGAGAAATCAAGGCAAGTCGGGTAAAAGTCATAGAAGCCAAGGGGTATAATAGTAAAATAGTTTCAGCAGACAAGGATTGGAGAGAAGAAGTCCTAAAACTCGACTAGTTCTATCTAGGCTTCGTCCTACAGTCGATACGGCTTTGATACCACTCTGTAACACCCGGTTTATAAAAGGACATAAACCGAGCAATCATATACGTGCCAGGATCAAGTCACACGTATATACAACAGAATGAACAGTATATCACAGCACATATCACGAATAAGATATAATAAATCAAAATACGAATGTTATTTATTACAATAATGACAAAATGTCTGGTACAGCGGAAGCGAAGTACAAAATACGAATAAAGCTCTCCGAAGCATGAAGCAGGGCGCCACAGGGACGTCGACTGGGAGACGAACACCTAGAAGTCCTCGTAGTCCTGGTAGCGCTGGACGAACTCCCTCGTGTCGGCAGGAACTGAGCAGCAGTAGCATAGCCAAGAGGAAAAAGTAGAGAAGAGGCAAGAGTGAGTACACAACTTGTACTCAACAAGTATAACACAAACTATGAGGCTCTAGGCTGGCTGACTCAACTGCATTAGCTTTTAAGTGTTGGCAAAATTTTATTAAAGCTATTTACTACGAGTTGATGAATTACCATTAACCCAGTTATATAGTAATTCAGAATTAATTAAGAAACTACTGAGAACCAAACCGAAACTAAACCACCAAGGTAACCCCGAGAGGCACCTCCCTCGTCGGAAGGAGACAACCCCACTAATCAAAAGGAGGATCTGGGCCGCTCATAACCGTGAGCACGGCTAGTATACCAGTTTTACACTCTGCAGAGGTTGCACATCTTTACCCACAAGTCGTGAGCTACGCCAGTTGTTCATCACACTTCCTTAGGTGAGATGGCTAGCGACTCACTACGAGGCCGTTACAAAGAATCTCGTTGGTAAGGCGTAACCGCAAGAGTTAGGTCAGCGATGATGGGGCCCACCTCCAGGGGTACAAGCACAGGAGCGCAATCCAAGCACAGACCAAGCCGGAGGAGCAGGGACCATTGAAGCTTACTACTCTTGCCCCGCAGGTAAGTTACTCCAAACCAAAAAGACCTAATTAGTAAGCCAAGTCTATCCCATTCTAGCCTTGTGGTAGCGCTGTTGTCCCAGGTTGTCGCTCTATGAACCGGTCCTTATGGAGAGTGGCCAACCAAGCACTAAGCACCGTGCTGGCCCCCTAAACCATGTTTCTACAAAAACCATCTTTTAATGAGACGTGAGCCACTCATCCACACAGAGGGCCACTCTCAGAATTAAGTTCAAGTAAACCATTAATCAAATTAATTAAAAAGGACCAGAGTGTGTTATAGCGCGGCACCTAGCACAACTAACCATAATGCAACCCAAAGGATACATATAAAGGATATAAAGTGGCTAGGAAATCCTTATAGGCATACAGTATCAAAATGCAGTATGAAATTGTATTTAAAAGTGATGGGTTGTTCATGTTACACTTGCCTTCGTCGTACTGCTCTGGCTGCTGCTCAAAGTGCTCGGAAGACGGCTGCTCCGGGTACTGGTACTGGGGCTCCTCAGATGGATCAACATCTACTCACGAACACATGGCCAAAACAATGCACGATAATAAGCATACAAGCAAACTCTAACAAAAGTTAAGAAACAGTACATCAATACATAAAAACAGCACACTAAACTAGTCTAAAGCTATTCTACGTGTTACAACGATCGCGTGGATATAAAGAACGCTTAAAACGGAGCTAAAACGCGCATTCTAGGCCAAAAACAAGGTTCAGGGGCTTATTTGTAATAAAAACATGGTTCCAGGGGCTTTTCTGCTAAAACCGAGGGCTAAAACGTAATAAACATTAACTTCAGGGTCTAACTCGCAAAAAGACTAAGCCTGGACGGCGGGTTCCATTTCCAAAGAGCTCAGGGGGCTAAGTGTTAAAACCTGGACCTAAACCTAATTATTTTTCAACGCGCTAGGACTGCGGGTTCATTTCAAGAAAAGTCAGGGGTTCTTTTGCAAGAACGCCAAGCGCTGACCGGTATTGACTTCGCTAGAACTGATCTGGACCGTTGGATCTACTCTCAGCGACTCGGATCGGATCTAGACGCGGGGCGGCGGCGCTGGCGCGACGGGGAGCGGTGGCGCTGCGTTGCCACGGTGGCGACGCGCCGGAGAAGCTCATCCCGGCGCTCCCGTGGCCGATTCGGGCCGCGGTTTGGCTCTGAGCCATGCGCGTGGCACGCGTAACCCACTAGAAGTGGTTGCGCGGGGCTGCGGGGTTCGTAGCGAGGTGCTCGGCGGTGGGGGCGGCTCGGTGTGGCGGTGCTTCGCCGGCGAGCAGTGCACCAGCACCTAGGGGGCGTCCTAGGCCAAAACATCTAGCGCAAATGAACGGGCGGGTGGTTGTGAGGCTCACCGAGCTTGGAATCGGACGGGGAGGTGGCGCGAGGTGGTCGGGGAGGCGGAGACGCGGCGGCGCAGGGGTGGATCGGCGGCACTTCTCCACGAAGATTCACGTGCGCAGCGGGGCCGAGGGCGGAGAAGAAGGGCTCGGGGATGATCCTGGTCCCATGGTGATGCTCCCGAGCGACTTGTCCGGGACTCCGGTGCGGCGGAGCTGCGTAGCCGCGGCGGCGGGGAGTCTCTGCTACGGCGGAGCTAGGCAAGGGCGGTGGGATTCGGGCTCTGGCGGCGCTGGTGTGGATGGGGTGCAAGGGGGTGTCGCGGGGGCTACTTATAGGGTGGCGGCGGCCTTGGCGTGCGCGCCCGGGATGGAAGGCCGGCGCAATTCGCGGCAGGGATCACGGCTCTGCCGTTGCGCGAGCGCGGCGCGGGGTAGACGAAGCTGACCAGCGGGCCCGGCTGGTCAGCGAGGGGAGGACGACGTGCAGTGCGGGGGTGCTGGGCCGCGCGCGCGAGTGCGGGAGGGAGTGTGCCTGGGAACTTGCTGGGCCGAGCGCTTGGGCCGTGCTGGCGCGGGGGGAAAAACGGGCGCGGGACGCGCGCGGCTGCAGGCCGAGTGCGGGGCAGGCCGGGCGCGACGCGGGACTGGGCCGTGGGACGCGGTGCGCTGGCGGACCGGGCCGCGGGGGTTTGGTTGGGCTGGGACGGCTTGGGCTGCTGAGCTGGGCTGGTGGGTTTGGATTGTTGGGTTGGGTTTTGGGTTCCTTTCCTTTTCTATTTCCTATTCTATTTCCAACTCAAACAAATCTATTTGAATTCAAACAAAAATTTGAATTCAACAACCTTATGCACACAAGCAAATTAAATGCTCCTGCATGAATGCAACAACAAAGATTTAAACCTATGATAGATTTTAATTACTTACGAAACAAAATTAAATTAAATGCAAGGCTAAACACAATAAACCTTAGGAAATTAAATAAAACCATTTAAATTTATTATTAAAGCTGAAAATTGAATTAGGGTGTTACACCTAGGATCAAGCATCTAGGGTTTCAATTCAAATCCTAAGAACTGTAAATGCACAAGTAAGTAATAACGATAAATGATAATAATTTGAAATATAGGTTATGTCCGGGGCTTGCCTTCTCGGTAGTCGCTAGCTAGGTTAGCCTTGGGCTCTTCCGGACTTTGGTCCGGGGCTTCAGTCAATATAGAGGCGTTCACCTGGGCTTCAGGATCACCTTCTTTGGGCTCCAGGATCAGCTCGTACGTCCCATCAGCTAACACCGTAGTATCTATATGTGATGCAAGAACAGTATTATAAACATACACACGACGTGGTGAAGCTGCAGTTAACACTAAGCAAACAAAATTAACACACACATGGTCAGTCATTTATGGAGTAGATACTAACATTTCTAACTACACAAGGCATCATGATCAACAGCACAAAAGAATCTCACTACTTCATAAACAAGTTGTAGTTGATTCCTATAGCTGGCAATTCATGGTTTGCTAATAAATACCTAACTCAGCACAAATTCAGTAGTAATTTCAGAAAAAAATACATAAAACAGAAGGTAAACAGAGTAATCTATCCTGCAAATTTCATACCAAATTATGCAGCCATTTATTCAGAACAATTCATTTATTCAGACAATTCCTAGAACAAGATTGAATTATACAGGTTAGACCAGAGAAAATTAGAAGCTATAAATTTAGAATAAGGTTTACACAGAGCTAACTTAGGTACTGTAAATTTTTCAGGATTTATTATGTAAATAATTTATTCTGAGAAAATAAACAAAACTGGCTAACAAGATTCATTTTTATCTTCTGTTCTATTCATGAACTGGTTCTAAATTTTTACAGACAATAACATATGACTAAAGCAAGGCTCTAAAAATATTATCAGAATTTTATAATCAAGGAAATTATTTATCATGATTAAAGATCACTTAACAAGCATTAAATCAAAGAAAAATATAAACAGAACGAATGACTACAAAATTTTTATAGTAACACTAGAGTCACATGAACATTCCACCATAAAAATTTCAGAGCATAACAAGGCTTCAAACATCAGTTATGGAAAAGATAAAAACAACTAGCATTTAAGCACTAGTAACACAAATTTATTTTTGCAGCAAAAACTCTCAACTAACACCCAACATATTATGACTCTAATGAATAGAGCTACCCTCAAGGATTCCAAAACATGTAGATTTGCCTTTTTCTGATTTTTCTACGAATTTCTATGGAATTTCAAAGTTTATAGCCAAAATAACAAAAAGATCCTTGCTGCCACTATTCACATGAGTCACGGGCTATGCAGATAACCCCCTAGGGTTCTTTGAATTCTAACAACTAAGTCCTTGGTCGCAGGGGAGAACAGAGGAAGGATGGCCGGCCTTTACCGGTGGCTAGGCTCGCCGGCGGCGAAGGAGAGGTTGGGGGAAACGAAGAAGAGATCGAGCCGCACCCTCTGGTGCTTGTGGCGCGACGGGAGATGGTCGGAGGAGGGCGGTCCACGGCGGACAGGGTTGCGGCGGAGGGGATCGACAGCAGGGGGGGTGCTCCGGTGGGATTTGGTCGACGAGAAGTTGCCCGTGAGCTACGCGAGGTCGAGGCGAAGCTGATGGTAGGGTCAGCGTGGGCGGAGGAGGGCTGTAGTGGCGGGTTCACGGCGGCGTCGAGCTTGCCGGCATTCGGGCGGAGCGGCTGCGTTCTGGGGTGTTGGAGGCAGGGAGCTAGGAAATGAGTGTGTGGATTAGGATGCTGGGGTCCTTTAGATGCTGGGGTGCATGAGAGTTGGGGGCCTGAGGTTCTGCAGCGAGCTCGTCACAGCGACCAGGATGGCGTGGCGAGGGGAGGGAGCTCCAGCGCGCGGGGAGGTGGGTCCAGGGGTTCGTGGGGGCGCCATGTGAGGCGGCAGTGAAGCAGGAGGTGGCCGGGATAGGCCCTGAGAGGTGGGCGGCGCGGCGCTGACTGCCGGCGGCGTGAAGCAGAGGAGCAGGCAAGAGGAATTAGAAATGCAGATTGCTTTATGAAATCAGAAAATTCTAGGGACCCTACTGTAAAACAACAATAACTTTTAAACTAGGGCTCAAATGAAAAAGTGCCCAACATGAAAGTTGTTCAGTTTTTCAAGATCTACAACTTTGATGTTGTGCAAAAATTTATTTGACCAAAGTTTAAAGAGTTATTTTGAAAACATAAGAAGGATTTTGAATTCAAAGGACTTTTGTCTTTTCCAAGGTAAATTCACCTTATATCAAGACCTAAAAATAAAATTTGCTGCCATGTAATGATTACATTGAATTTTTCAAATAAACCCTCCACAAAAGAAATATTTGCTCTCCCTATTCAAATAAACTATAGAAAAGACCTTACATTAAATCATAATTACACATTTGACCTTATAATTTTACAATAAGGTCCTTGATCAAGTAAAATAAGCATATGGTGCATAAAATGAATGCAATTCTATTGTGCAAACACCTAGGGTGTCACAGCCTTCCCCCCTAAAAGGAATCTCGCCCCTGAGATTACAGGAAGAAAAGGAATGGAAAGGTTTGATACCTGAATTTGTTCTAAGAAAGTCGGGAAAGTTTCTTTGGAGAAAATTTTCAGTCTCCCAAGTGGCTTCTTCCTCAGTATGACGATTCCACTAGATTTTGTACATTTTAACTTTCTCCCTTCTAGTATAATGCTACTTTAAGATTAGCTTGGATAACTTTGACTTTCTCTTCTGCCTCAGTAACTAGATCTGGCCCAAATATTTTGCGTTCTCCAGCTTGTGACCAACTCAAAGGAGTTCGACACATTCGACCATATAATGCTTCAAATGGTGCCATTTGGAAGTAGGATTGATAACTGTTATTATATGAGAACTCTGCCAGTGCTAGGCATTTATCCCTGTTCTTGCCATATTGAATAGCACATGCCCTCAACATGTCTTCAAGGATTTGATTGATTCGTTCGGTTTGCCCATCTGTTTGTGGATGATAAGCTGAACTACGAATCAATTTAGTTCCAAGGGATTCTTGCAATTGCTCCCAGAAACGTGCAATAAACTGAGGCCCACGATCAGAAATGATCATCTTTGGAACTCCATGTAGACGGATAATCTGGTCAAGATATATCTCGGCATACTTCTTGGCAGAATAAGTTGTATTCACCGGAATAAAATGTGCTGTCTTGGTGAGTCTATCAACGATTACCCAAATAGAATCATGCTTCTGAGAAGTGTTGGGTAAGCTAACGATAAAATCCATACTGATGTCCTCCCATTTTCAGGATGGAATGGGTAAAGGTTGGAGAGTACCAGCTACTTTCAAGTGACTAGCCTTAACTCTTTGACAGACATTGCACTCAGAAACATATTTGGTGATCTCTCTTTTCATTCGAGTCCACCAGAAATTCTGTTTAAGATCCTGGTACATCTTGGTACTACCGAGATGAATAGAAAACTTCGATAGATGTGCTTCATCAAGGATTTGTTTTCTAAGCTGGTGATTCTTGGGTACAACAAGACGAAATTCAAACCATAGAACTCCTTTATGATCCACTCGGAAACACTTGTACTTTGCTTCTCCTTGGGATAACTTTTCCTTGATTATTTTGATACCTTCATCATGTAATTATGCCATGATGATGCTATCATGAAGTGTAGGCTTGATAGCTATATGGTTCAGACTTCCTTGAGGTACCATTTCTAAATTTAGTTTCATCATTTCCTGGCATAGAGTTTCATTGAATGGCTCTACAAATAGACAATGGCATTGTGACTTGCGGCTGAGTGCATCCGCAACCACATTAGCCTTTCCTGGATGATAGTGCACTTCTAGATCTTAATCCTTTATCAACTCTAGCCAGCGTCTCTGTCTCATGTTGAGATCGGCTTGGGTGAAGATATACTTGAGGCTCTTATGGTCAGTGTAAATGTTACAATGAGTTCCCATATGATGATGTCTCCAGAGCTTAAGAGCATGAATGACAGCTGCTAACTCCAGATCATGTGTTGGATAGTTCTTCTCATGATTCCGGAGAGCTCTTGATGCATACGTGATTACCCGGTTGTCTTGCATAAGTACACAACCAAGTCCCATACCAGAAGCATCACAATAGACATCAAAAGGTTTGGTACTGTCCGGTGTAGCCAGCTCTGGAGCAGTAGTTAATCGTGCTTTGAGAGTTTGAAAAGCTTCTTCACATTTATCATCCCGAACAAATTTCACTCCTTTCTTTAATAACTCCATCATAGGTTTGGCTATTCTGGAGAAATCAGGAATGAATCGACGATAGTATCCAGCTAAACCAAGAAAACTGTGAATTTGATGAACTGAAGTAGGAGGTTCCCAATCCATCACTTCTTGCACTTTAGTTGGATCAACTGATATACCTTCACTGGAGATAGTATGGCCTAAAAATTTCACACTATCTAGCCAAAATTCACACTTGGAGAATTTGGCATAAAGATGATGATCTCGTAACCGCTGAAGAACGATACGTAAATGCTGAGCATGATCTTCTTCATTCTTGGAGTAGATCAAAATGTCATTGATGAACGCCACAACAAATTTATCAAGCTCCGGCATGAAGACTGAATTCATCAGGTACATAAATATGTCGGGGCATTGGTAAGACCAAAAGACATAACCAGATACTCATAGAGTCCATATCTAGTTGAGAAAGCTATTTTTGGAATGTCACAAGGCTTGATCTTTATTTGATGATAGCCAGAATGAAGATCAATATTAGAGAAAACCTTGGCTCTAGCTAACTGATCAAACAGGATATCAATGCGAGGAAGAGGATACTTATTTTTAATAGTAACCGCATTGAGTGGTCGATAATCAACACATAGCCTCAAACTGTTGTCCTTCTTCTTCACAAACAGGGCTGGACATCCCCATGGTGAAGCACTTGGACGAATAAAACCTTTGTCAAGAAGGTCTTGAAGTTGGATTTTCAATTCTGCCAACTCATTTGGAGGCATTCGGTATGACCTCTTAGAAATAGGGGCGGTACCGGGTTGAAGCTCAATAACGAACTCGATATCTCTATCAGGGGGCATTCCAGGTAAATCATCTGGAAATACATCCACATACTCACACACAATAGGAATATCTTCAATTTTAATTTCTTTTGTGGCATAGGCACAAGAGTTGAAGCACTCTCGTTGTGGCAGATAGAGTATGGTGGCTCCTTGATATGGTGAATCTATCTCGATAGCTCGGGAAGAGATATCTAACAGTACTTTATGTCTAGTCATTCAATCCATGCCTAAAATAACATCCATGCCTTCTAAGTTCAGTAAGATCAAATCTGTCTTTATCAAATTGCTACCCAACTTAATTGGCACATGTCTAATGAATTGATTTAAAGCTATCTTCCCACCAGGGGTTGCTATCATGAAAGATCCCTTAGTATGACAAAAATCCAATCGTATTCTTGCTCCAAATTTGGCACTTATAAAACTATGAGTTGCACCGGAATCAAATAATATGACTGCGGGTTTATTGTGGATAGAGAAAGTACCCGACATGACTGGTGCTCCTTCGGGAAGCTCTGCAAGAGTAGTGAAATTAACCCGCCCCTGTCGGACTTGCACCATTTGCTTCTTGCCCTTGCCCTTGTTGTTCTGATTGGAGTTCTGCCCTGGATTAGACTTCTTGGGTTGCGGGCAATTTCTGGCAAAATGGTCAGTACTGCCGCAATTAAAGCATCGATTGTTGCCATTCCCATGATTGAATTGTGGGGTATTTGGCCTTGGGCCAAACTGCTGCGACTGCTGAAAGACTGGAGGTCTGAATCCTCCCTGTTGCTGAGGCGGCCTAAAAACAAACCTGCCCGTTGGGGCATTTCTCTGTGGAGGTCTGGGTGGAGTATTCTGCACTAGACGATACCTCGGTGGCTGAGCACTCAAGGGTCCTGTTGGTGCCTTTCGTTTCTTCTCGGCGCGATGTGCTGTGATATAGTCTTCTTGAGTAATGGCCATATTGACCAGCTCATTATAAGTATTTGGCTGAACCAGGTTCAGGCGTTCCTTGAGCTTGGTATTGAGGCCACGACGAAAACGATCGCGCTTCCTGGCGTCAGTATCTGCATGATTGCCCGCGTACTGGCACAGATGATTGAAGGCCTGTGTATACTGAAGAACAATGCGGGTTCCTTGATTCAAAGACAAGAACTCATTCAACTTTCTTTCAATCAATCCCTCAGGAATATGATGTGTCCGAAAAGCATTCCGGAATTCCTCCCAAGAGATAACATGTCCAACAAGCTGCATAGCACAATAGTGATCCCACCAAATATGAGCGGTGCCACGAAGCTGTTGGGCGGCAAACTGTGCCTTGTTCGCGTCAGCACAAGGTACTGCTAGCAAGGCAAACTTGGACTCAATAGTATGGAGCCAATCATCAGCGTCCAAAGGTTCATCAGTTCGGCTGAACAACGGAGGTTGGGTACCAAAGAATTCCTGGTAACCCGCTGGTTGTGCATCACGTCCTCCATGCTGCTGGCGTGTTAGATTCTGCTGCCCTTGCATCAGCTGACGGAGCAATTCGGTTTGCATGGCCATTAGCTCGGCCAGATTCGGCGGTGGTGGCGGTGGCTGCTGAGATCCACTGCCAGTTTCACGGCCGAAACCTTCAGGTGATCCACGGGTATGACCAACCATCTGTAATTATGGAAGACATCCATTAGATACATTTTTCTTGCTCCCAAAATCAATGGTATGTGCAATGATCATACGTTGGATATCAAAACAAAATCAGCAGAATTTAACCAGATGCGCTGTAACACAATATGCATAACACATATTTGTTCAACCAACATAACTCAGAATTAGTCAGTTGTTAGATGACTTCATACTCTTTCATCTCGATATGCATCAAACAGCCTAGAAATGCACTGATAGCCATTATTTATATCACAACCAAGGTAGTCTTTATAGTACAAACCTAGCATCAAGCTTCCTTACCACATATACTACAACAAGTGGTACTCCTTCCTAGGGCTATTTTACAACATCTTCTTCACTATGTACATATACTACAATAGGAAAATCACATGCTATCTAGGACAAGCCTAAGGTGCCTAGAAGTCATCGAGGTTGCCCACAGAGGAAGCACTGCCGGAGGAAGAGTCGTCCGGCTGAGGGTTAGGCTCGGCAAGTGCGTGCTCTAAATCTATATCAGAAACTCCCTCAATCTCCTCTGGGTCTTCTGCTGCTGCAGGCTCGGCTGGAACAACTCGGGGTATTGGCTGCTCATGGAGCATACCAATATGGGCCATAGCATCATCCAGATCTTCTTGGAGCTCATGAACCTACCCCTGAAGAAAACCAATCACCGTGTTGCGCTGCACTATCTCAGCACCATTCTCCAGAACCTGAAGCTCAAACTGTGCAATGGCGTGATCTCTCCCAGCAACAGCCTCATTAAGCCCCTGATTCTGAGTGCCTCTCAAACAAAGACCTCGTTGGAAAGTCTGGGCCAAGTCTATCACCTGATCCATGTGCCTCTGCTGAAGAATCTGATAGTGGGACTGGGCATTCATATACCTGATCACCACCTGGATAGTCTCCTCAACTACATCTCCAACTATGTGTCCAAAGTGGGTGGTCCTAAAGAGCCACTCTGCGTTGCCAGCACTGACTGTCGGAAACAAACCAATAGGATAAGCGGCTACTTCCTCGGGATGATGCTCACAGAAGGTAGTGATAGCTTTGAGAGCTGCGGTCTCAAAAGCGTCCACAAGACGATATCCAACCACCTCAATCTCAATAGGTGGCCACTCCAAGGTGGTGTGCTGAGGAATGGTCATGGTAACTCTGCTCTTCTGAACTCCATCCTCAGAAAACTGTCGTCCCTTGTACCGGGGTGGGTCTGGGTAGTGGAAAATACGGAGTGGATCCCACAAAATCCTCGGAAAGCCCTCACAGTATAGGCAATCAGTATGAGCACATCCATCCTCATCCCAAAAGACATTGTGACAGTCCGCCATCTGAATCAAAAAGATTCAAATGTGAGTAATTTGATTATCTCAAGACTTCTCAAATATAACTTTAAGAAGACTGCGGAAAAATGTGATTCTAATTCAAAAGTTTACAAGGCACAGGAAGTAAACAAACCACAATTGGTACTGGTTCATCATTTGAGATTCTATGGAACGAAAAGATCATCAAGACATCAAGATGGAACTAAGGATAAAGACATGACTCAATCTCCCTCTCTCAAACCATAGACTTTCTTGGGTTTAATCTAAGTGCTCTAATAACATGCTCCCCAAACCAAGTTTTCATTCAACTCGTTGTTTAACGACACTAAAACATATTCATGAAAACAAACTCTAGAGATTCCTTAAGAAGACTCATGTAACACTTTCAAATTCTAGGAATCAAAGCAAACATATTCACACTATGCATGCACAACCTATTCGCCCTCTCAAGATAAACAATTGCCAACTATTGTTGGGCTTACACGGTTAGTACGGTGGCATAACATAAATACGTCTCTCCCTATTATATCTAGTCGATAAATTCTAACCGTTCTTAACTTATCGAATCGCGGTTAGTGTACATGCAGAAGATTGACATAACATATATATATATATATATATATATATATATATATATATATATATATATATATATATATATATATATATGCATTGAACCTTTCATGCCAGCACTCATGAAAGCGTTCCCATACATTACCGCTCACTATAGAAGCGGCAGTCATACAATTTCCGCCATATGGCCAACGTTAACATACGCCACTGAGATAGCGTATTCACAATTTCCTTTACTCCCAATATAATCGACCGAGGGTCAGTATATTAGCAGCAGCTCAAGTAGGCCACTGCTTGAGCACAGCATTCGGTTCGCATCGCCGACGGGAAGGTCAGACTCCCTCAGCTGACTGAGTACACTTTACTTCCAATATAGTCAACTAATAGTTGGTATATTAGGAGTACCTCAAGTAAGCCACTGCTTGAGGGCAACGTTTGGCTCGCATCACCGACGGGAAGGTCAGACTCCCTCAGCTGACTGAGCATCCTAACCTTCTTACCTTAACATAGATGCGTCATTACAGAAATTAAGGGTTGCTTGTGAGTATGGTTTGACAAAAATGTAAAGTGCTGGAAGTCAGATATAATAAACCATACATAGATAGCCACCTAGTAACTCCTGTAAATTCCCTAAGACTTTGCATTCTATGCATAACCCTTAACGAAACCAACGTAGTTTTTAGAAATACCTTGTTGGTCAAATTTTATACGGCAAATTGATTTTTAAGGTTCCAACACCTCTAATGTACACTTGCAGCTCTGATACTCTGGCCTTCAGCAAGTTTCACCTCGGCCAGCCGATGAGGAGAGGAGAGGCCCAGAGCATGGAACACCCGGTTCTGTCGAACTGCGCTAAGGTTCCCCACCAAGGCTTTGTGCTCATCCTTCGAGACCGGTCTGACCATTTTGTCGGTTCGGCTCTCAATAACAACAGGGTCAACACCTACATGGCCGAAGAGGCACAAGATGTAAGCGACAAAGCGGGGTGGTAGCTTCCACAAAGAAGAAGAACCGAGAAATAAAAACTTACGATCGGCTCAAAGGTTGAAGATGGTCACAAAATCAGGTATCGGAATACCCTCAATCCATCGATCCTCGGCCAACCAGCTGGAGATCGTCCAGCTGACGGGGAAGCAGTCGCACGCGACGAACTCTTCGATGATATCACGCGTGCCGAAGGTCTTCAATAGCTTCCGGAGTAGTGCGAGCAGAGCCTCGTCTTCGGCTCGGGCATGGGAGGCGACCTTCGGCACATCGCCGAGAGCAGGGATGTGGTCGATAACAAGGGGATGGGTCTTTGTCCTTGGATCCAAAGCCACCTTGTGGTAGAACCAGTGGGACAACTAATCGTTGGCCCATTTGTTCTTGCTCGCAGCCACCAGGCACGACAAGTTCTTGTGGAAGGCGAAGGTGTAGCAGCCATACTGAGGGATGGCTAATATCTCCGCACCTCCCGAGGATTGTACGGAAATTTTCTTCGGTTGATAGTGAACACCGAAAGCACGAGCAAAGCCTTCGGCGCTCGGAGTTACTTTGCAGGTCTTCGACAGCCACATATTTAGGCTCAACCGAAGAATCGACATCGGAGTCATCTGATGCAGGTACACTTGGAACAGACAAAAAATGTCCACCACCACGGGGTCCAATGGCATCCGAAGACTGTAGTGAACAAGTCGTGAAAGACGACCACTTCATCAGGATGAGGGTGAGCGATTGTCTCACCCTTCGGCGGAGGGCGAACATCATCTGCACAAATGACGCCTCGGCGAACCAGGTCGTCGAGGAGGGATGGCGTCATCTTCGATAGGCCAAGTGTAGTGGTGGTTGGCCCCTTCAGGAGATCTTTCTTTGGCGCCATCTGCGAAGATGCAGAGTGTTCTGAAGTCGCCACTTTTCTTGAACCACCGCAGCCAAAGAAAGTTGAAGAAGGGTGAGCTATGAGCGAACTGGTGAAAGCGTGCGAAGGAAGCTAGCACAACAAGGCGTAGTGCCTGCCGGGTGCGGCGCTGGTATTTAAAGTGGTGGGGGCGACCGCGACAAATAAAAAATGCTAGCACCACGAAGTGAAAAGATGCCTACACCCCTGTGCCCTGCATTTGTAGCAAACAATCCGAGGGGCAGGAATGTCTTTTCAGCATGAAGGGAACAAACTCCGAGATTTTCTCCCGCCAAAATTTTCCCCACCAACTTCGGAGTGCAAGCTAACAAGTCCAACTCTGAAAATTTCTGTTCCCTCAACAAAAATGCGAAGCATTTTTTGCAGAACGGAACGAACTGCGCTTCGCCAATCACCAATGCGACTCCCAGCCCGAAGGGTGGCGCTTCGGGGCACCGAAGGCACCCACAAGGTCGAAGCCCCACCCCTCCTGAAGATCGGACCGAGGCTCTAAGGGGCTACTATTGGGGACACCACCTTCGGTCTGGTTGCCGAAGGAGTGCGAAGACAAGACTGCACGTGTACTGGAGCCATGGCCAAGGACGAGCGAAGAGGATGCCGGTCTTCGCTGACCTTCGGCCCGGAAGCCGAAGACACGCGAAGACGAGACAGCACAAGCATCGAAGCAAAGAACGAGCGAAGGATGCCAGGGCCTTCGACTGGTCGCCTGAAGATAGCGTGAAGCCACGTCGGCGGAAGAAGGAATGTCTTTGCCGAGCGCGATGAGAAGGATCGACGCGAAGAGGGCTGCCTGGAGCAGCGGGGCCCATCTGAGCTATAGCGCACCCACGATTGTATTCGGGAAATTATGTGTACATCCAGGAATATTCTGGGAATATGACCGTTGTAAGGGTGTAGAGGAGTAATTGTACTTAGGAGGTGAAACACCACCTATAAATACCCTTGTATTGTTTATTGATGGGACACATTGAATAGAGAGAGAGAACACTCCCTTCTAGATTTGGGTGCATTTCCCGAACTATTGTAGTGTTTGTCCATTTCGGAGACACTCTCCACCAACAGTGTGGTTTAGGGACTTTATTGGACAAAGATGCGTGTAAGAAATGCAAACTCTCATAATTTTCTGATCAAGTTGACGCCTGGAAATGGTTGTTAGTGAGCGTCAACACCGACTACCTCTACAAACCATGGGTATAGTTGACATCCAGCAACTCTTAGCTAATTTAGACACCATGTCTACACTAGTAAGTGATACTCTAGTATCCCGCATGGAGCCCCCACCCTCCGGATGGACAGACATCACACTAGAGCCAACATACGAATACTGGAGTAGTTGATAGAGTTCTAAGCACGATATGTTAACCATCGCAAGCACAGGGCGATCATGCAATGCAAGCATTGAACAATAACACAACCAGATCAAGAAGCATATATCCGATAACTCATAACATACTTCAAGCAGATATCGGTAACCATAGTCTAATTCTACTACAAACAACCAAATATTACAAGAGAGCTAGAGATGAACCCATACCAGAACTCTCGAGCAACTCCGGCGACTCGAAGACTCCTAGACTTCTCCTAAACTCCACTAAGTCTAAAGACTATGCAAGAAGTGAACAAGAGAGGAGAGGTAATATGGTGTGTGTGTGTGTGTCCTATTCTCCACTCCCCCCTTTGTATTTATATGAGGGAACCACGGGGTGAGACCTGCAGAACCGACTTGAGCAACCAGTGAGGAGGCGACACATGGCGAAGTTGAGGCGGTGGGGCCCACGGGCCAGGTCGGCCGACCAAGTAGGTTGGTCGGCCTGTCCGAGGCTCCAACCGCCCCCAGCTTCGTTTAGCAGGCTGTCCTGGGCCTCCTTGTGCTAACCCTATTGATCTTGGCCTGTTTCAGTGGTCTGAACTGGGTTTTTGGGCTACACTTGGTCCATTTGAGCCTAAATCGGTGCTCTGATAATTTCTGTGATTTTATGTCGGGCCAAAGTGTGCTTGCAACCTGCATATTAGCTCGAAAACACAACTTGCATTTTCTAGAAGGTGAAGTGTGGTTTAGGGACTTTATTGGATAAAGGTGCGTGTACGAAATGCAAACTCTCATGATTTTCTAATCAAGTTGATGCCTGGAAATGGTCGTTAGTGAGCATCAACAACCCCCCAATGGTGAACGAGGCCCCAGATGAAATCAGAAATGGGAAAACCGAGGCCCCGAAGAATGTAAGGAAGAAAAACAACAGGTTCATCTTTTCCCTCATGAGGAAAAGACTCCCCATCAGAGCGCCTCCAATGGATCATGTTCCGAGGTTGAAGAAGATGTTCCTCCACAAGATTCAACAAATGGGAGTCGGTACACTTACTCGACTTCCACCCTTGGACCTTTGCCTCATCTCCGGTAGCGTCGCTCACCTTCCCCCTTCCAGCAGATCACTTGGGAGACATGGGAATGAGGAAAAGATGATTCTCTCTTGCTTCACGCTCGGGGGATAGCGGTGGCTAGTTTCTCGCGGCACTCGGAGGCTAGAGCGGATGAGTTAAGCGGCGGCAGAACGAACAAAGTCCGGAAGCGTGCTAAACCTAGATTTACTCGAACAGTTAAATAAGCAGAGCCAGTGGCAGTACGGTAAATAACAAGAAGACCAATGGTTGTGAACCAAAGTTCTCAGAGTTATTTCAGCCAGCAATCTCGGGATTCACTCCCAAGGAATCAGAATCAACACAAAGAAGGAAATCTGATTTCAAGGACTACATTCTAATAGAAGAAAATACACAGATCTGAGCGATCTCACCACTCGAAACCACTCGATCTCAACTACAAAGAGGCCAGCCCTAGGGCTGATATAGAGATACAAATCTTTTACTCTCAAAAGGGAGTAATTCAGAAATGCTCAGGGAGGAAAGGCTTGTGAGAAAAAAGAGATGCATGATCAGGAACATTACAAATCCTCCTCTTGCATCTGCTCTTTTCCCTGATATGTTTTGTAACAAAAACAATGCCATCTCTCTAGAAGCCATCAAGGAAGAAACCACTAAAGCTTCCACCGTCAAAGCTCTCCAGAAGCCATCAAGGAAGAAACCACTAAAGCTACAACAGACCGCAAAGGCTTCTAATATGGCTTCTACCGTCAGCCCACCAGGTGCAAGATGACCAGGATGGCTGCGATGTGAGAAGCAAGGGTGGCGGCCACGAAGATAGCAAGTGTTTTTGCTGCTCGCAAACACTCTTCTAGCACCTACAAGGTTGGATCGACTACTTTCATTAGGAGATCGAGTACTCTCCAGTGAAGAACTCCATTTAGAACCCATAACTACAACTGTAAGATTGAAGCTCCAAGTGCCACAAACCCTGCTTAAATAGAAGAAGCAGTGCAGTAGTCCAGCCCATGACAATAGAGGACGACGAAGGTCACGGACGAAACAGAAAAGATTCCACTACAGTACTCGCCATGTGAACCAACGGGCACACAGTACACCATAGAGTCAACTTTTTCAGTAGATTCACTGCAGCACCGCTGATCTCAGAAAGATTGCAGAGGACACGATGGTAAAACATTGACAAACCCTATAACCCCAAATCACAAATTTGAATTCAAGGCTCGGGAGCTGAGGGACACGTATCATAAATGGCAACTTTTTTCGAAAATATTCTAAACTTCAAACGGAAGAATCGAAGGACCCGGAAGACTGAGCTGATGCTTAGCTTGATTTATCAAATCAAACTAAGACTTGGGGGCTACTCCATATGGAGCACGAGTACATCGCGAGCCATATATCAAGACAGATTCAGGGCTTGAGCACGTCATAGCCTCGATGCAGCCGAAGAAGCACTCGGAAGACTACTCGAAACACTCGATGGACTCCAAGGATGGACAACCTGCTCCCGAAGCACCCGAAGCTCTCGTTGCCTAGACAGAAGTCTAAAAACTCTCGAAGCACCCGACGAACTTCTTCAGAACCACTCGACGCCTGCAGGACTCGACTACGAAGAGCTCGGGGGCTTGTCAGACTCGGGACAGCGGGACTGCTCACAGGCGCGGAATATTCTGGAGTAGTGAGTAACACATGGATATGCCCTACCTCTTCTGTATCTACCCGAATAGGAGTAGAACTAGTCGACGTACGCTCCTCGGACTAGGATCCTAACAGAACACGACTAGGGCTTTCCATGTAACCCTGTTCCCCAAGATCATATAAGGGCGAACAGGGACCCCCTCGAAAGGGACGAGACACATCGAACAACACCTAAGGGAATACAAACCAGCACACAGGATGTAGGGTATTATGCTCTAGCGGCCTGAACCTGTCTAAATCCTTGTGTTCCCTGCACCATCGTGTTATGATCCCAGCGAGTCCCTACTTACAACCACTCTCCTCGGGATACCCCTCGGGGAACCCAACGGTAAAACACCGACACCCACGGGGGCGCTTGACCACCAGCAAGGGCGAGGATTGCGACTAAGCCTTCTGCGGTGTGACAGAACCGCCCAAATTAAACTGGCTTAAGTGCTCTAACTATCATCTTAATGGTTAATCAAGTTACTGTGCACTTAAAACGGTGTAATCCGGACGTCTGTCGGTTTAAGGATCGAAAAACACTGGAAGTCTCGCACAAAGACGAGCACAGATGATTACGAGCAGACAAAGTTCTCAAGGTTAATTTACAAAGCGGAGTTTTACACACAAGTTTACGTAAAATATTAGAGTTCAAAATGCAGCGGAAACTAATTAGAAGTTGAGTTTAGAAAAACAACGATTACTACGATGACGTGAGGACGTCACATCGAGCCCACCGATGTAAATCCTGGTTAGCTCCAGCCAGCAGCAGTTACCTGAAAACAGGGTGACAACAAACCCTGAGTATACTAATACTCAGCAAGGCTTACCCGACTTTGGGTATACTTAGCCCATTATCTAGACATGCCAAGCTTTTTGGCTCTGGAGTTCTTTTGTTGAAATGCTGCTAGGAGTGAATCCTTACTTTCAATATTTTAGCTCCATTTAGTACAGCAAGTATTAACTAAATTCGCCTAAACATCTAGAGCACACATGGTGGAGCAGATTATTCTTCAGTAACTCACAAACCAATCTTTTCCATTCCTCTTTCATTCCACTTTCTTACTACGATGTGACAAAGAGATCAAGGCTCTCATAACCGCGAGTCACGGCGAATCGATCCGATTTAACCTTGCAAGGTGGACCTAACTCACATGACACATGCAAGCCCCGTCGGGCCATGCGCGTCAACTGTTTCCACATTACCACGGCATCTGAACTACGCCTGCTAAAACCCAGGTGATGGGCCCCTCGCGGTGAACTCCCGGAGAACCCGGAGGCGGCATCCTATCCAACACCCGCCAACTCCCACGCCCAGCGTAGCATGACGGAATTCAAATCACCACTGTAAAGTGGTACACAGCTTACCGGTTTCGACTACCTCCTACTTCCGGGTATGTGGTTAGTACTGTTCAATCCTCGATCAACACTGCCAACAACGGAACGGTCCTCAATTGACACAGGCGGAGATTTCTTTTCATCCATTCTATACCATTAATCCAACTCATTTCCACCCGGTCTCCATTTCTCTTTACTCAACAATTCATTTCAAAGCCAAAGCTAAGTGATCAAGATCCTAAACTCGCGAGTCACAGTAATCACTCGACTTCTACCGAAATCCTATTTAGCAGAACATTTCTATCGACACCTACATACTAGTATAGGCCCACGGTACCTAGGGAAAACATGCATATTATGGTTCCATTCAACTCCTAGAACATAAATGCACAAATACTTAAATAAACATTGAATAATTTAAATTATGGTTATGCTCAGGGCCTTGCCTGGGATAACACTGAGTCAGTATTAGTACTAACAAGGCCTTGGGCCCTTCTGACTTTGAGCCGGGCCTTCGGTTGCTCCAGCGGCTTCTTTTCTCTTCAGGATGCATCCAGCCAATACCGTCTTGGGGTTCTGTTCCGTCAGCTCGTGCTTCTCGTCCACGAGTTGTATATCTAGCGTACCTAAATGAGATGCACCAAGGTGGATATTTGAATGCATGGAAATGCAGTAGATGCTACAGCTAAAAGAGCAAGCAGGGCAGGCACATGGTCACGCTTGTATGGGCATGAACATGATGCAATGTGATACGATTAGGAAAAAAAGACATGACTGGCAATCATCTATCGAGCAAGCACCGCATACACACTCAAAAGGCAAACTGGGTTGGTGCTACAACACGAGAGTTCATTCAAATATTTTAGCCTGAAGTGTTTCCTACTAAAAAGCATTACTAGTTTGCTTAGAAAAGGTTAAGCAAGAATACAAAGCAAGAAAGAACAATTTATTTAACCCGCAAGGCATAAAAATAAAATTAAGCAAAAGCAACCCATGAACTCGTCCTCAAAAGGTTAACAAGACTTACTTAGGACTAACACAAATTATTGGAATTAACAAGCAATCATGATTTTCCAGCATTTATTGATGACCACAAAATGTTTATTTAACTCTAGCAAGGTAAACTAAACATAAACAGATGTACACAAAAGTGAACACCACCAGCACATGAAATTTTTACAGTGGATTACACATGCAATGAGTAGGTTACCACAAAATTTTCAGGATTTTTAGACAAACAGAACAACCAATACCAATTAATCTAGCTTAAATGCAAACCCTAAAATTTAGCAGGGGCAAAAGTGACATTTCACCTGTATGAGTATTTTTCTTATGAAGATCTTGATTTTAGAAACCTAAAAAAATTTAGTTTGCATTTTTCTGATTTTTCTATGATTTTTAATTGAATTTAGAAGTTCACAGCAACAATTGAAAACAAAACTAAATATTACAAATGGGTCCCTGGAACTTTTGCAATCAAGCAATCGGGTCCCTGGCCGGCCAAAACAGAGGAGGCGGCGCTGGGAGGGCGGCGTCGGCCGGTTTCCGGCGACGGCGGTCGCCGCCGGCGAGGGGGAAGGAGGGGAATAGCTCGGGGAGGTCAAGAGCGACGTTGCGGTGGGTCGAATCGGGTTGGGGACGGCCGGACGCGGCTTGCCCGCGGCGAGCAGGGGCGGGCGGCGGCGGTTTACGCTGGCGGCGGCGCTAAGGTGAGCTGGGGAGGGGGCAGCCAGGCTTGTGAGCTTCACTGAGGGGTGGAGAAGGTGGCCGGGTGGTTGGCGCGGTCAAGGGAGAGGCGGAGCAGGGAGTTCGATGCGGAGGCGGCCATGGCGGCGGCGGTGGCCATGGTGTGTGGTGGCGGCGCAGTGGTTCTGGCCAGCACAAGCCAAGTGGCGGCGCTCCCACTGGCGGCAGCCGGCCAGCGGCGAGGCGAGGCAAAGCCACGGCCAGGGCGGCTTGCAGAGCCGCGGCGCACGCGGGACGGCTAGGGGCGCGGGCGGGGCAGCGCTGCAGCGTACGCAGGGCGGGGCGCGCGGCGGCGCGCGGCGGTTCCGGCCGGCGCGGCGCAGAGCGGCGGAGGAGGGTGGCACGGACGCGACCAGGGTGCCGGCACAGCGAGCAGCAACGCACTGCACGGCTCGGCTCAGCTCGTCGCGAGCTCGGAGAAGGAGGGGAGCGACTGGAATTAGCTACGGACGTCGAGGAGAGCGGCGAAGCTTCGAGGCGCGATGCTCGCCGCGATGGCCGACGCGTGGCCACGGACGTCGAGAAGCGGCGACGGCTTCGGCGGCGTGTCGAGCAGCGAACAAGGGAGGAGATGGAGCAAGGGCATTCCTGTAAATAAAACGAAGTTTCAAAACTCCCGTTTATAAACTCAATTTTTTCTCCCTATTCTAAAGGTAAAATGAAAAAATTTTGAATACAAAAGTTGTTCAAAATTTTGAGATCTTCAACTTTTGTTTCAGGCACTTTTTCATTTGAACAATGGTTTGAAAGATAATATTTAAAACTTGGGTGCATTTGAAAAAGTCCTATTCAAAGCAAAATTAAAGATTTTCTTTAAATTTCGTGCTGAAACTTGAATTTTGGCCAAAATGAAAGTTGCAGAGGAAGAAAAGTTCTATAACTTTGATGTTGGGCAAAAATTGATTTAGAGCCCGGATTAGGGAGAAAAACAAGATCGAATGTAGCTCAGTCGAAAGTTACTATGCGAACTCAAATAGCGCTAAAGACGATGATTAGCCTTAATTAGCGATCAAGCAGAATGTTAGCATCAAAATTAACACCGGGGTGTTACAGCCTTCCCCCCTTAAAGGAATCTCATCCCGAGATTCACACGCTTAAGTGACCGATAAGGAGGGAAGATGTTCGTTAACCCAGAATAGTAGCACTATCCAAAAATTACCTTCCCCAACTGACTTACCTTCGGAATCTTTCTTGGGGGTAGCGCATTCAGCGTGAATCATCCCTTCATGATGGTACCACGTGTCGGACTTGTTTCTATCGCATTGCTTATTTGACCTCTGACCTTGTGTAGATGGTTCATACTGTGCAGCTAACACCCGAAGCAGATTGCTTGAGTCGCCTCCCGACATACGAACACTGGATAGTATCTTTGCCCAGTTCGAATTATTAGAGGTGCTAACCGAATTCGATGGATCTTTCCAAATGGATGAACGGCAGTCTCGGATAAAATGGCCGTATTTGCCACACTTGAAACAAGGTTGACACCCGGTGCAACGACATTTCTTCTTTGACCTCATTGAGTTTCGAACAGGTGAACGAGTTCTGGCTCTTATAGCTGGGTCGACATCAGTAGTACTCCTATCTTGCCTTCTACTACGTGGAGAGAATTCTGTGCATGTAATTTCCCATCCACTCAAGTCTATGCTGCCTGCGCCGAGCTTGGGAGTCCGACAATCTACCTGGTGATCTTTAAGTCCCATCGGAAGTTGCGATGGTGGCATTAAGGAGTCCGAATAAACATTCTGCGTCTTTTCTTGCTTCCAATTTATTTCCGGTCTGGGGTTAGTATATTCTTCAAGTACTTTGCTGTGCTTACTTTTCTTTTCTTTGGAGCTGCTTCGTAGACAAGGGCGGTCGTACATCTTGCAACAGTGGCAAGGCTCAAATTGCCTCATTGGTGCTTCGGTTATCACGAAGTCAGAGGGTAGAAGGTTGATGTGCCCCTAACCAGGGTCCTTCCTACTACTGCCCGCTGCATACTCCATTATTCACCTAAGAAACAGAATAAAGTGGAGACATCTTTAGCAGTATGACAACTTCTATTTCAAGAGGACCCACATAAACCTCAGACACACAAATAGCTGTATACAGCACTGCATACACGAGTTTCTAGCCCAAAATAAGCAAGGTGGTTTAGGGAACTTAAGATTACACATGCAGTCCAAAAACATGATTTCCTACTAAGGTGAAAGGAACTTCCTCTTTGCATGCAGCCAGGGACGCCTCCTGATGACGATGATGCTTTTAAGCAAACACCCAAACTTGATTCTTGCACGGCCCTTCAATGAGATTGGATAGGTAAGCCATGTAAGATTTTCAGATCCAAAGAGAGAACGTCAGAAGGAACGAGGAACGACAATGATGCAAGGTGGCCAGTTCTCACAATACTGAGATCACTACATGAAGAAAACGGATGCCGGTGAGATTCAGCACAAGGTTTGTGAGAACAAGTAAGGATAACACAAAGAATGGTTTAGGAGAAGATTTTTTTTGGAACATCCTTGCTCAGGATATATTACTTGAAGTAGTTGCACGATGCTAGCTGTAAAACATGCTTCTTTATACCAATGCAATCAAGGGATAGTGGCAAAATATTCCAACTTAGAGTGCAATTGCTCGATAGCCATGATAATGATGCACCCTAGAGATGGATGATTGCAATGATGGTGCAACACGAGGATGGAGTGTTCCATGTGCAAATGAAATGGTGCATATGACACGATGCATTTGCCATGATGCTGGCCCAATGATGCATACACCATGATGCGATGATGACAATGCTCTCGATGTATGTATGTATGAGATGCATAAGCATGATGCGCACATGCATGAGTTGGTGATGCACATGGTCCGTACCCCGTAACCGTTCTCTCATGACTAACACCTTGTTAGCTCTGTACCCTTAAATAAGGAGCGAAAGTTAGTTCACTAATAAGGTTGCATAAAAGGGGATTGCAGTGAGTTACGTCACACAACCTAGGCACCAGCGCGCTCCTAGTGGCTCAATCATGTGGTTGCAAAGCACATGAGGCCCTAGGTTCCGTCGCGGCATCAGGGTCATGTGATTAAACACCACCACAATAATTCAAGGATAGCAACCCAATAGTGCCTGTAGTGATAAGATAGGTTATGGAAATCGAAGACCACCCGAAACTGTACTCGGACGCACACCCGTTGGTCCGTCTATGGATTCCCGACAATGCAACAATATGCAGTGACCAATGATGTGAAAGGATGTGATGCATGACTATTGCAATGACCGCAATTAAAAGATTATTTTAGCATGAATCTTTGTAAATTATCCAAAACTAACTGAGCAAGAATGAAGGTATAGGATTTCAGATGTTAGAATCAAAATAGCCAGCAAGATCAGGCATAACACCAAAAGGAATAAAATGGTTAGTGAATGATGGGGTTTTGTTAACCAACATCATGGCTTAACTAGGGATCCATGAAGGAAAAAGGAACAATAGTTTTGTTGGAGCAGATTCACGGTATTGATCAAGGGTAAGGTTTGAATGATAAACTAAGAGGAAACGTAAGGTTCACATAAGATTCAAGACCACTGAAGAAGATCTTCTCAACCAAGGTTAGCCTTGCAGATTGCATCGATCACACTGCTACAACAGAAACCTAGGGAAACAATTAGGTACAAGCAACGCATTTTAGTAAAACGACCCAACAAGCATGACAATCATCCAAACCAAGACGACAGGATTGCATGCATGTTATATTCGTTCCTCACCCAAACAATTGCCAATAACTAGGCATACGGAGACGACAGGTGGCACGATACGTTCTCTCCCTATGTATACTAGTCGTTCCTACGATCAAGGATTTCATAATGCGCTTAACGTGGTTAGTTTCCTGCAAAAGAACACAGAGACAGATATAAATATCCATTTCTGGACCCTTCGTGCCAGCACACACGAACGGCCCCCATGTGTCCTACGCCACACGGGTAACGCATATGCAGTTTCCCACATATTCACACATACATTACCGTCAACTATAGAAACGGCACCCAGATGTTCGACGCTGAATGGGCAGCGCTGCATACGTCATAACAACGTATTCACTTCCCGTACACTCGTCTTACGGGACATCCAAGGATAGACGTGTCCCAAGGGTCACGGTCATGGCCAACCGCATGACAGGTTTACACCTCGTAACATTGCCTTACGAAATGGCCGTGATCACAATCACACGGCAAGAAATCCGCACTCCATATCAGGCGGCAAATAGCGACAGGCTCGTTTGAATCGAGTCTTATCACCTCCTCGTATGCTCATCATACGGGACCCGCGCACGTATGAAACACGTGGGCTATTCTAATGACTACCAGAATGCTTACCTTGCTTACCTCTACGTAGGTGCGTCATTACAGAATAACAGTTGTGCATAAAAGTAAGGTTTAACATAAAGTAAAGAGCTGGAAGTGCTGGAATAAAATAGATACTTAGATGCCACCATAACTAATGAAACCTAAATAGGGCATACGAGCTATCTATCTTATTCCTTAGCGCAACTGGCGTCAAGTTTTCGAAACCAACATTTTGCAAGCCAAAAAGTTAGTTTTAAACTTAATTAAGCATACAAGTAATCATCCCCAGTGTGTTTCGGCTCTAATACCAGCTGTGACAGAACCGCCCAAATTAAACCGGCTTAAGTGCGCTAACTATCATCTTAATGGTTAATCAAGTTACTGTGCACTTAAAACGGTGTAATCCGGACGTCTGTCGGTTTAAGGATCGAAAAACACTGGAAGTCTCGCACGAAGACGAGCACAGATGATTACAAGCAGACAAAGTTCTCAAGGTTAATTTACAAAGCGGAGTTTTACACACAAGTTTACGTAAAATATCAGAGTTCAAAATGCAGCGGAAACTAATTAGAAGTTGAGTTTAGAAAAACAACGATTACTACGACGACGTGAGGACGTCACATCGAGCCCACCGATGTGAATCCTGGTTAGCTCCAGCCAGCAGCAGTTACCTGAAAACAGGGTGACAACAAACCCTGAGTATACTAATACTCAGCAAGGCTTACTCAACTTTGGGTATACTTAGCCCAATATCTAGACATGTCAAGCTTTTTGGCTCTGGAGTTCTTTTGCTGAAATGCTACTAGGAGTGAATCCTTACTTTCAATATTTTAGCTCCATTTAGTACAGTGAGTATTAACTAAATTCGCCTAAACATCTAGAGCACACATGGTGGAGTAGATTATTCTTCAGTAACTCACAAACCAATCTTTTCCATTCCTCTTTCATTCCACTTTCTTACTACGATGTGACAAAGAGATCAAGGCTCTCATAACCGCGAGTCACGGCGAATCGATCCGATTTAACCTTGCAAAGTGGACCTAACTCACACGACACATGCAAGCCCCGTCGGGCCACGCGCGTCAACTGTTTCCACATTACCACGGCATCTGAACTACGCCTGCTAAAACCCAGGTGATGGGCCCCTCGCGGTGAACTCCCGGAGAACCCGGAGGCGGCATCCTATCCAACACCCGCCAACTCCCACGCCCAACGTAGCATGACGGAATTCAAATCACCGCTGTAAAGTGGTACACAGCTTACCGGTTTCGACTACCTCCTACTTCCGGTATGTGGTTAGTACTGTTCAATCCTCGATCAACACTGCCAACAATGGAACGGTCCTCAATCGACACAGGCGGAGATTGCTTTTCATCTATTCTATACCATTAATCCAACTCATTTCCGCCCGGTCTCCATTTCTCTTTACTCAACAATTCATTTCAAAGCCAAAGCTAAGTGATCAAGATCCTAAACTCGCGAGTGACAGTAATCACTCGACTTCTACCGAAATCCTATATAGCAGAGCATTTCTATCAACACCTGCATACTAGTATAGGCCCACGGTACCTAGGGAAAACATGCATACTATGGTTCCATTCAACTCCTAGAACATAAATGCACAAATACTTAAATAAACATTGAATAATTTAAATAATGGTTATGCTCCGGGGCTTGCCTGTGATAACACTGAGTCAGTGTTAGTACTAACAAGGCCTTGGGCCCTTCTGACTTTGAGCCGGGTCTTCGGTTGCTCCAGCGGGTTCTTTTCTCTTCAGGATGCATCCAGCCAATACCGTCTTGGGGTTCTGTTCCGTCAGCTCGTGCTTCTCGTCCACGAGTTGTGTATCTAGTGTACCTAAATGAGATGCACCAAGGTGGATATTTGAATGCATGGAAATGCAGTAGACGCTACAGCAAAAAGAGCAAGCAGGGCAGGCACAAGGTCACTCTTGTATGGGCACGAACATGATGCAATGTGATACGATTAGGAAAAAAAAGACATGACTGGCAATCATCTATCGAGCAAGCACCGCATACACACTCAAAAGGCAAACTGGGTTGGTGCTACAACACGAGAGTTCATTCAAATATTTTAGCCTGAAGTGTTTCCTAGTAAAAAGCATTACTAGTTTGCTTAGAAATGGTTAAGCAAGAATACAAAGCAAGAAAGAATAATTTATTTAACCCGCAAGGCATAAAAGTAAAATTAAGCAAAAGCAACCCATGAACTCGTCCTCAAAAGGTTAACAAGACTTACTTAGGACTAACACAAATTATTGGAATTAACAAGCAATCATGATTTTCCAGCATTTATTGATGACCACAAAATGTTTATTTAACTCTAGCAAGGTAAACTAAACATAAACAGATGTACACAAAAGTGAACACCACTAGCACATGAAATTTTTACAGTGGATTACACATGCAATGAGTAGGTTACCACAAAATTTTCAGGATTTTTAGACAAACAGAACAACCAATACCAAGTAATCTAGCTTAAACACAAACCCTAAAATTTAGCAGGGGCAAAAGTGACATTTCACCTGTATGAGTATTTTTCTTATGAAGATCTTGATTTTAGAAACCTAACAAAATTTAGTTTGCATTTTTCTGATTTTTCTATGATTTTTAATTGAATTTAGAAGTTCACAGCAACAATTGAAAACAAAACTAAATATTACAAATGGGTCCCTGGAACTTTTGCAATCAAGCAATCAGGTCCCTGGCCGGCCAAAACAGAGGAGGCGGCGCTGGGAGGGCGGCGCCGGCCGGTTTCCGGCGACGGCGGTCGCCACCGGCGAGGGGGAAGGAGGGGAATAGCTCGGGGAGGTCAAGAGCGACGTTGCGGTGGGTTAAATCGGGTAGGGGACGGCTGGACGCAGCTTGCCCGCGGCGAGCAGGGGCGGGCGGCGTTGGTTTACGCTGGCGGCGGCGCTCCGGTGAGCTGGGGAGGGGGCGGCCAGGCTTGTGAGCTTCACTGAGGAGTGGAGAAGGTGGCCGGATGGTTGGCGCGGTCAAGGGAGTGGCGGAGCAGGGAGTTCGACGCGGAGGCGGCCATGGCAGCGGCGGCGGCCATGGTGTGTGGCGGTGGCGCAGTGGTTCCGGCCAGCACAAGCCAAGTGGCGGCGCTCCCGCCGGCAGCAGCCGGCCAGCGGCGCGGCGAGGCAAAGCCGCGGCGCACGCGGGATGGCTAGGGGCACGGGCGGGGCGGTGCTGCAGCGTGCGCAGGGCGGGGCGCGTGGCGGCGCGTGGCCGTTCCGGCCGTCGCGGCGCAGAGCGGCGGAGGAGGGTGGCGTGGACGCGACCAGGGTGCCCGGGCGGCAGCGGGGCGCGCGGTGGCGGCGGCGCTGCGGCGACGGTAGCCGCGGATTCGCGTGGGGAAAGGGTCGGGGAGGGTGATTAGGCCACAGCCCAGCTTATCGTGGCTCAATTTGAGCGGAGGACGGCTGGAGGTGGGAGCTCGGCGTAGAGGGGCGGAGCTCGACGGCGACGACGATGGTGGCGGCGGTCTGGACGCCGATTTGGCCGTGGAGCGGCTTGAACGGCCACGGAATGGAGCGGAGGAGGCGGAGGAGGTCCAGGGCGAGGTGGAGCGGCTCTGGGCGTGTGGAATCGCAGCAGGCGGCGAGGGCAGGCCGGCACAGCGAGCAGCGGCGCACTGCACAGCTCGGCTCAGCTCGTCGCGAGTTCGGAGAAGGAGAGCGGCGAAGCATCGAGGCGCGATGCTCGCCGCGATGGCCGACACGTGGCCACGGACGTCGAGAAGCGGCGACGGCTTCAGCGGCGTGTCGAGCAGCGAACAGGGGAGGAGATGGAGCAAGGGCATTCCTGTAAATAAAACAAAGTTTCAAAACTCCCGTTTATAAACTCAATTTTTTCTCCCTATTCTAAAGGTAAAATGAAAAACTTTTGAATACGAAAGTTGTTCAAAATTTTGAGATCTTCAACTTTTGTTTTAGGCACTTTTTCATTTGAACAATGGTTTGAAAGATAATATTTAAAACTTGGGTGCATTTGAAAAAGTCCTATTCAAAGCAAAATTAAAGATTTTCTTTAAATTTCGTGCTGAAACTTGAATTTTGGCCAAAATGAAAATTGCAGAGGAAGAAAAGTTCTATAACATTGATGTTGGGCAAAAGTTGATTTAGAGCCCGGATTAGGGAGAAAAACAAGATCGAACGTAGCTCAGTCGAAAGTTACTATGCGAACTCAAATAGCGCTAAAGACGATGATTAGCCTTAATTAGCGATCAAGCATAATGTTAGCGTCAAAATTAACACCGGGGTGTTACATGCGGTTGACCGCGGGGGCGCTTGGCCACCGGTGAAGCTGTGGAGATGTCCATTGATGTCGGTGCGAGACAGTGGGGCCGCTTGGCCGGCTCCAACACTTGCAAGGCCGCCGTCAGATCGGCCGCGGCACGGGCAAACCCATGCCGGAATTGGAGCCGGAGTCGCTGTTTACCTCGATGAGAACCATACCGCTCGCCGGGCTGGTGGCCGGTGGCTGGTGGCTGGTGCTAGTGCTTGTGTTGCATACAGATCCATTCAGGGATGTGGGTGTTGATGCTCACTTACGATCATTTCCAGGCGTCAACTTGATCAGAAAATTATGAGAGTTTGCAATTCTTACACGCATCTTTATCCAATAAAGTCCCTAAATCACATTTCACCTTCTAGGAAATGCAAGTTGTGTTTTTGAGCTAATATGCAGGTTGCAAGCACACTTTGGCCCGACATTAAATCACAGAAAATATCAGAGCAAAGATTCAGGCTCATTTGGACCAAGTGTAGCCTAAGAACCACACCAAATCCACTCAAGACAAGCCAGCACCAGCGTGGACCAGACAAGGCAGCCCAGGACAGCCCACCAGAGGAAGTTGGGGGTGGTTGGCGCCACTGGTAGGCCGGCCGACCTGACTGGTCGGCCGACCGGCCTGTGGGCCCCACCATCTTAAGCTTGCTACGTGGTGACGTCTCATTGGCTCACAACGTCGGTTTGCTGAGGAATGGCAGCTTCTCACCCGTGGCTCCCTTCTATAAATACAAGGGGGTAGAGAATGAGAACACACACACACACACCACACTTCCTCTCCTCTCTTTCATTTCTTGCATAGTCTTTAAGCTTAGTGGAGTTTAGGAGAAGTCTAGGAGTCTTCGAGTCGCCGGATCTGCTCGAGAGTCTGGTATGGGTTCATCTCTAGCTCTCTCTTGTAATATTCGGTCGTTTGTAATAGAATTAGACTATGGTTACCAATACCTGCTCAAAGTTTGTTCTGAGTCATCGGATATATGCTTCTTGTCATGGTTGCGTTATTATTCAATGCTTGCATTGCATGATGGCCATGTGCTTGAGATGGTTAGTATTTTGTTCTTTGAACTCTATCAACTGCTCTAGTATTCGTATGTTTGCTCTAGTGTGATGTCTGTCCATCCAGAGGGTAGGGGCTCCTCGCGAGACACTAGAGTATCGCTTACTAGTGTAGACATGGTGTCTGGATTAGCTATGAGTTGCTAGATGTCAACCATACCCACGGTTTGTAGAGGTAGCCGTCAGGTGGTGACAACCCTGTCCGAGCCCGAGTAATCCTCCACGCTCGGTATAGGGGGTAGGAGGTACATAAAGTCACCGGGGTGTACGGGCTCCTCCCATTGCTTTGATTGCAATCTCCCTGTTGTTTAGTTTAATCTTTGACAATCTAACCAATGAGATAGTATAGATATAGCAAGCCTAGCATAGTTGACCCGAGCTCTGACTTCGGCCTTGCTCATGGCCTAGAGCATCTTTTATCTTTTCTTTTATTTATCTAAGAGGGTAGTTTGTGTGTGTATCACACTACCTCCTACCATGTTATATATCTTACCCCTATTTAAGCATGAGAATATCCAATCTAGATAAAGTTCATCAACTAGTCTATATATCTCTTCACTCACTGCCTTCCCTGCGGAAATATAAATGACACCTGGTATACTCCCGGGTAAAATGATACAGTGGTATTCCGTGCGCTTGCGGATTTATTCGTGGTTCATGAAATACCAGCCACCCCAATTGGCATCTGCTGGCGTCATCGCTGTTTCCCGGTGGTGATGCTGGTAGGCACCAACAAGCATTTTTGGCGCTGTTGTCGGGGAAAGCACAGATTGAAGTATATAGACAAAGTTATGAACAAAATTGAAATTGGTATTCGCTTGCTAAACAGGCTAACTTGGCTTTCTTTTCTTGTCTTTGTTGATATGAAAATAGGGTAGTGTATGACCGGTTTCGACTTACCGCAAAACTTTCATTCCGATCTAGAATCACTTTTGAGGAGGATGCGAGCTCGTCTCGTATCACCTCAGAGACCACTCTCGGCAGCCGAACCAGCCATCCAATCGTCGTCAGCTCCTCGAGCTATAGCCCAGAAGACACTCCGTGATTACTCTGCTCCGTCTGCTAACCAGGTCCCTACCAGGCTCGAGGTAAACACCGGAGGGGAAAATTTCGAGATCAAGATGGATCTTATTACGATGGTGCAGGCCAGCCCTTTCTATGGCAAGGCCAATGAGGATGCCGGCGCTCATCTCCAGCAGTTCCTAGAGCTCTGCAGTACTTTTGTTATCAAGGGTGTATCGCACGATGCAATCCGGCTCCATCTATTTCCGTTCTCTCTTCTGGGGAGAGCGAAGCAATGGTTTTATGCTAACAAGGCAGCTGTGGACACTTGGGACAAATGTGCCAAGGCGTTCCTCTCGAAGTTCTTCCCGACGGGCAAAACTAATGCTCTTCGTGGACGGATTTCGAACTTCCAGCAGGCATCAAATGAGTCAATTCCTGAAACTTGGGAGAGACTTCAGGAGTACATTTTGGCGTGTCCGCACCACGGAATGGACAATTGGCTCATTCAACATAACTTCTACAACAGGTTGACACAGTCATCCTGTGATCATGTGGATGCCGCTGCGGGTGGAGCTTTCTTCTCGCTGACCATTGAAAGAGCTACATCATTGATTGAGAAGATGGTTTCCAACCAAGGTTGGAGCGATGATCGCCTCCAACCACGCCAGCGAGGTATGCACTCCGTCAAGGAGGCCGACATGCTCAATATGAAGATTGATCTCCTCCACAAGAAATTTGAGGATTATTCCCAAGATAAGGCTCAAATGCAAACACTTCAAGCCTTGGCGACTTGCATGACGTGCGAGGTCTGTGGGAATGTTGGACATTCGGGCGACAATTGCCCAGAAACCCAAGAAGAAGCATTATTCCTTAATGGCAACAATAGGTTTCATCCACAAGGAGGTCAGGGGTGGAATCAACCACGCCCATACTATCAAGGAGGTAATGGAAGTTCAAATCCTTTCAATCCTAACCAGCCTACCTTGAGAGATCTTGTCTACGGCCAAGCGAAAATCAATGAGTCCCTTTAGAAGAAGTTGGCCACTATAGACAAATCTATGGTGACCATCCATGCCAAGATGGACGGATTCTCCACTGCCATCAAGAATTAGCTGAGTTTCAACAAGATGATTGAGACTCGACTAGCTCAAGTGGCTGCCACCATGCCCCTGCTATGGAGAACGTTAAGGTGATAACTACACGAGGAGGTAAAACTACTCAAGATCCGCCTTACCCTAACCATGTCAACAGGAAGAAGGCAAGCCCGGTGGCAGAAGAACCACCTCGGGAGGAGGAACCCGAGAAGGTTCATGAAGGGAAGACGGCTCTGCATGAATTTTATGATACTCAAATATTGTCGTTCCCTATGAGGGCAAAGAAGCCAAGTACAGATGAGCAGTTCAGCCGCTTTGTTGAGATGATACAACAAGTGAACATCAATGTGCCTTTGATGAATGCGATGAAGGTTCCGACCTATGCTCGCTACATCAAGGACATAATCAACAATAAGCGACCGCTGCCGACTACTGAGGTAATCAAGCTCACTGAGGCATGCAGTGCAGCTATACTTCAACAATTGCCCGAGAAAAAGGAGGATTCAGGATTCCCAACTATCAAATGTTCGATAGAGGCACAGAACTTCGACAAAGCCTTATGTGATTTGGGAGCCAGTGTTAGTGTGATGCCGAAGGTAGTCTTCGACCAACTCAACTATACAGACTTGACGCCAACGCCCATGCAGTTGCAATTGGCTGACTCCTCAGTAGGGCACCCAGAAGGAATCGCTGAGGATGTCCTAGTGAGCGTACGGGACTGTTTTGTCCCAGTCGACTTTTGTGGTACTTGATATGGATAATCAGAAGCAAACTACTCTCATTCTAGGACGGCCATTCCTCAATACAGGAGATGCACATATTGATGTCAGGGCCGGAGAAATCCGACTCCATATCAATGGTAAAGAGGACAAACTTGGCTTCCAACCCAAGAAGGATCAATGTTTGATGATCCGAGTCAAATTTGGGCCAAATCCTCAGAAGATCAAAGAAGTCGAAGTCACACCCTCTCAGAAAGATAGTCTTATACCTTTTATGAAGACACTTATGAAAGAAGACCCAACGAGCTCAAAAAGGTCTAAGAAGAAGGGTAAATCAAAGGTAACTATGCCTAAGGATCCTATTCCTGCGTCGTCTACGCCATCAAAGAAGACCAAGAAGGTATGGCGCAAGAAGAATAAGACGTCATCGACCGCTACTACTTCTCTAGGTACGGACTAAACGACCTCAACCTGATCAGGTATGGAGAAAGGTCCTGCTTTTTGGACCCTAAACCAATAGCTAGCTTGGGGATGGTTTCCTCCCCTAAGTCAACTGTATCCCTTTACTTGCTTTGAATAAAAATTGATAAAAAACTTTCAAAAACAAAATAAAAATTTACTGCTTTATTTCCCTTTTCCATCATGTGTGGTAAGAGTGTTTTAACTCTTTATGATAAGTTGAAAGGATGAGTTTTGATTTGCTCTACCATGTGCCTAGTTTGAAAATGAAAGTTCTCTTTTGTTTAAATCTGTTGGTTATGCAAATATCTTGCCAATGAGCCTGAAAGTTCCGTGGGTTGCATATGCTTGATACAAGTCTAAGTTGTTGTGAGTTCAGATATGGTAAATAAGGTTGTGCAAGTTTGTTCTGGTGATGCTTGAAGTCTGGAGTTGTTTTCAATAAAAACAAAAAAAACTAAAAAGGCAAGTTCCCGAGTGATATGCAATGTCCTACCAGAGCCATAGGTCGTATTCCATGAAAAACCTTACACATATGCTGCTTGATGTTCTGTAGAGTTTTGTCAAATTGTGTGACCCTAGTGAGATAATTTCATGCTTTCTCGATCATAAGCACGTACACATCCCATCCTTTTGCTACATTCCTACACTAGGAATTAGCACCACCATCCATCCATTCCACATTAATAAATGCTCCATGTCTTGGTGATCTCTCTCATAGAACATCCCTGAAAATAAAATAAAGTTAGATTATGTTTGTCCCAAAAAGAGAAAAGATGGCATGCCAAAGAAGCATGACCTCCCAAAAAAAAAGAGAAAAGGGGTAGCAATGTCTCAAAAAAAAGAGAGGGAGACAAGGGATGATTCAAGAGAGTAAGCCATTACCTCAAGGAGTAAGCCACATCCATCCATCCATCCATCCACTCATACACCTGCACCTTTTGATCGAGATTGCATGACTTGTTTCTCCATGGATCCTCTCTTTGACTTTACAATATATGGAATGCAAGTATGCCCTGTTCTTATCCTACCTTGAGCTCCACAAAGGCTTGTAGTAGTAGGAGAGATCAAAGGCAGATACCGCTCTGGTAAAGAAATACAAGTTGAGTGCCTCGAGAGAGTTATCCTGGAAACTTTACCATGTTTTCAAAAAAAATCTTTCAAAAAGTATCTCCAGATGGATTGCGGATCTATGAGCAAGTAAGTACTACTGTATGCACTGTTCTAACTCTCAATAGCCCAAGACAAGGAGACAGCTAAAAACCCCATGAAGGAGTAAGGTAATTGCACAATGGTATGATAGCCAACTTATTTAAGCTTATAGATGAATCCCTTTGCTTCAGACTATGACATGACAGGTGAGGTACGAATCAAAGTGATTTTCTGATCAACAACATGATTTGTCCTACTTTGCTCAGGACAAGCAAAGGATAGCATGGGGGATCTTGTTGACGCTCACTAACGATCATTTCCAGGCGTCAACTTGATCAGAAAATCATGAGAGTTTGCACTTCTTACACGCATCTTTATCCAATAAAGTCCCTAAACTACATTTCACCTTCTAGAAAATGCAAGTTGTGTTTTTGAGCGAATATGCAGGTTGCAAGCACACTTTGGCCCGACATAAAATCACAGAAAATATCAGAGTACCAATTCAGGCTCATTTGGACCAAGTGTAGCCCAAGAACCACACCAAATCCACTCAAGACAGGCCAGCACCAGCATGGACCAGACAAGGCAGCCCAGGACAGCCCACCAGAGGAAGTTGGAGTGGTTGGTGCCACTGGCAGGCCGGCTGACCTGCCTGATCCGCCGACTGGCCCGTGGGCCCAACCGCCTTACGCTTGCTACATGGCGACATCTCATTGGCTCACAATGTCGGTTTGCTGAGAAATGGCAGTTTCTCACCCGTGGCTCCTTGCTATGACTACAAGGGGGGTAGAGAATGAGAACACACAAACACACCACACTTCCTCTCCTCTCTTGCACTTCTGGCATAGTCTTTAGGCTTAATGGAGTTTAGGAGAAGTCTAGGAGTCTTTTAGTCGCTGGATCTGCTCGAGAGTCTGGTATGGGTTGATCTCTAGCTCTCTCTTGTAATATTCGGTCGTTTGTAATAGAATTAGACTATGGTTACCGATATCTGCTCGAAGTATGTTCTGAGTCATCGGATATATGCTTCTTGCCATGGTTGCATTATTATTCAAAGCTTGCATTGCATGATCGCCTTGTGCTTGAGATGGTTAGTATTTTGTTCTTAGAACTCTATCAACTACTCTAGTATTCGTATGTTTGCTCTAGTGTGATGTATGTCCATTCGGAGGGTGGGGGCTCCGCGTGGGACACTAGAGTATCCCTTACTAGTGTAGACATGGTGTCTAGATTAGCTAAGAGTTGCTGGATGTCAACTATACCCATAGTTTGTAGAGATAGCTGGCAGGTGGTGACAGCCCTGTCCGACCCCGAGTAATCCTCCACGTTCGGTATGGGTGGTAGGAGGTACATAAAGTCGCCGGTGTGTACGGGCTCCTCCCATTGCTTCGATTGCGATCTCCCTGTTGTGTAGTTTAATCTTTAACCTTCTAACCAATGAGATAGTATAGATATAGCTAGCCTAGCACAGTTGACCCGAGCTCTGACTTCTGCCTTGCTCCAGGCCTAGAGCATCTTTTATCTTTTCTTTTATTTATCCAAGAGGGTAGTTTGTGTGTGTGTGTCACACTACCTCCTACCATGTTATATATCTTACCCCTGTTTATGCATGAGAATATCCAATCTAGATAAAGTTCATCAACTAGTCTATATATCTCTTCACTCACCGCTTTCCCTGCGGAAATATAAATGACACCCCAGTATACTCCCGGGTAAAATGCTACAACGGTATTTATTGACGCTCCTTAGCGCCCCAATTTATGTACCGCAAGCGCACGGATCGTGGTAACTTTTCCCTTAGAGTACTCCCTCAAGGTTTATCAATCCGTGGATCGACAAAGAACTACCTAAGGTTTTCCATCTAATCTAATGGATCTATCCTAACATGAAGCATGAATTGCACATATAGAGTAAACCTTTAATAGATATGAGTGATGTACAAAGGTTGGTCTCATCCATGAACATCAGTAAGGATAAAGCATGACCGAAGGTATGACTAAGCCTATCACACGCATTCTAGTTGTAGTTCTAGTGTAAGGATCACCAGGGTGTCCGACCCTAGAGGGGGAGGGGGTGAATAAGGTCGCTAATCACTTTCTAACCAAGGGCTCAATCTATTTGCATAAGATAAACCTAACAAGTCCTACACATGCTAGTTATGACTAAGGTTTATCTATGCTACTCTCTACTTACCCCTAAAAGACTTGCAACCTATAGCCAATCCTAATCAAACTAACTAGGAAAGTAAAGGCACGTAAGATAGAGTAAATGCGGAAACATAATACGGTAAGTAAAGAGGTAAGGGAGAGAATATGCAAACTCCCGTGAATACACCAAGACACACGATTTAACGTGGTTCGGTTAGGACACCAAGTCCCTCCCTCTCTACGTCCACGGCCACTTGTCCAACAAGAACAAGTGTGATGCCGAGTCTCTTCGCTTGTTCACCGTCTTGTGTTCGCCACCAAGGCTTCCGGCAAGCAAAGGCTAAGTGGTGCCAAGTCACCAAGACAAGGCCACCGCCACCATCTCTCTCAAAGCGTCACCAATGGCACCGTCTTCACTATCGGAGCTTCTCACCAAGAGGGGTCTCCTTCCCCACACAAAGTGTCGTTGCCTCTCCACACCAAGTCGGAGGGTCACACGACGAGTACACGGTTGCTTGCCGCAGCAAGACTTTGCTCAAGGGAGCTCTCGCAAGAACTAATCCCTATACAAGTGCACAAAGCATTCTCTCAAAGCTTCTCAAAAGCTAGATATGACACTAAGCTTTGCTAGGATGGTTGGAGATGTTAGTTTGCTTGGGAAACACTTCCTTCAACTTTTCTGGTGTCCAACCATATGCAGCAACCGGCCTTGGGGGGTATATATAGCCCACACACCCCAAAAGAGCCGTTGGGAAAGACTGAAAAAATTCCTTAACGCCGGTTAAACCGACGCTCCATTTTTGTCATCACCGGTTCAACCGGTGAATGCTATTTCCCAGCAACTAGCCGTTACTGCTCCAATGGCTACTTGATCAATTGCACCGATGCTCTTGAATTCATCGTCGGTTTAACCGGTGAGTGCAAGTTCAGAACCCCCCCAAAAAATGGAGACTCTAGACAACTGCACCAACGCAATTGACCGTTGTATCATCGGCTCAACCGATGTATGCATTTTCCTTTTTCTTCTTCTGCCGTTGTACCGACGTATTCAATATCTTCATCATCGGTTCAATCGACGCAAAACCCTAGCCTCAGCTTCTGGGTTCATTGCACCGGTGAGTACAATTTGCTCATCATCGGTTTAACCACCGTAGGGGCGGCCCTTCGGGCCTAGCTACGCCTATCTTCTCTTTGTCATCACTTGAACCTAAAAGCCTGAGAATGGTCATCGTTACAATCATATTAGTCCAAGTGTTGTGTGTGTCATCAATCGCCAAAATATTATATTGAAATATGGCATGAGAGGCCATTTTCGCTACAATCTCCCCCTTTTTGGTGATTGATGACAACACAACCAAAGCAAGCAAGATGAATTGCAAGAATATGAAATTGAGACCAATTTGAAAAGTTAGAAACTACTTAGCTTGCTCGGATGACATTTCAATGCTCATTTAAAAAGCCACCAGCATTTGATTAGCCCATAGGACGAAATGCTTCCGGCTTGATAGCAATTGTGAAACAATAGCTTGTGGCCAATGTAAGACAATTGTGTGGTTTGAACCATATGAGCAATGAAAATTTTTTGTACCTTAGTCCATGGGATCATCAAATTGCACTTCTCCCCCACATTGACTAAGTACCTCCCCTATCACCATGCATCCTTTTGCATTGCATTTTCCATTCCTCCCCCTTGCTAATGGCATCATTTACTCCAAACTATTTGCTTGATTTTAGGGTACATTTCTCCCCCTTTGTCATCAAACACCTAAAAGCTTCATAACCACTAGCAACAAGGAGCATTAGTAGCAAAAGAAATTCACTAGTGATAGAGTGTTATACCAACTAAATTCGGCATATCTCCCTTTGTTTGAACAAGCTCCCCCTTTTTCAAAGCTTGTGACACCTCCTATCTTGACACCAATTGTGATGCCAATTGTGACTTGTAGGGGTAGTGTTCAAAAGAAATTGAACTCATGGAGATAGCTCTAGCTACGCCTATCTTCTCTTTGTTATCACTTGAACCTAAAAGCCTGAGAATGGTCATCTTTACAATCATATTAGTCCAAGTGTTGTGTGTGTCATCAATCGCCAAAATATTATATTGAAATATGGCATGAGAGGTCATTTTCGTAACATCTAGCTAAACGAGTAAGCACAATATGCATCTCATCCAAAGCCTCTTTAAATCGCGACCTCTAAATTGACCCTCGAAACCCCAAATCTTACACAGGCTACGCCCTGTCACGGCGCTCCCTATCGGTAGAGTAGTTTCAGAGCACGAAGATGTGTCGAACCCCTTTGGTATGTCTGGCATGAACCCCTAGCCACCACGGCTACAAGAACACCCTAAGTGACCTATCTTAAGAATAGATCTAAGAACAAGTGCACCAAAGAAAGAACAAAATCAACAAAAGAGGTACTCAAAAGTGTCAACCCTAGAGATACTTGATCGCTAAATAGATTGGATGACATGAAGACATTATTCACATAATAGATTCGTTTAGATAGTCACCACCGAGTACATACCATCGACGACTCCAACTAGCTCATGAACTCCACCATGACACAACCACGCAGGGAGGCCAAGGCGGCTAGGGGCGGCCTAAGCCATCTCCTAGACAACTTCGAAGACTTGCGGCGGCCGTCGTCTCCCTCCGGTCTTGGCCCTAGGTTTTCGTCGACTTCTGGGTGGATGGATGCCGCGAGTTGAATAAGGTGCGAGCTATTTATGAACCGAGGAAGCCACCGGTCGAGGGGGAGGCCGAACTGGCTCCGAAACGGGCTAGGCCGGCCGGCTCATGGGCCTAGGCCGGCCGGCCTACCCTCTTTCGGGCCTGCCTCAGTCGCATCTTTTGCGTGTAGACTCCTCGCATCTTCTAGAGTTTATGTCCTTCACGATTGCACCCCTTTGGACGTCGTTATCTTGGAGATATCTTCGAGGAAAGGATAGGATAGGGAATCCTTAAATCTTCATTTGCTTTGCTTAATCCGGAAGTATCTTGATCTCATCTTCGTGGGCTTGGTCCTTTGGGCTCTCTTGGAGGATGGATGTGCATGAATGGGCATCGAATCAACATGGGCTTTGGTCCTTCCTTTGGGCTTTGGCCTTCGTCTTTCTCCGTGTTAGCGCTCGATCACGGGCCTCATCATTTCATGCTCCAAAATAGGCTAAAAACCTGCAAAAACGAAGTTCCACCAAAATATATGTGCAAATGTGAAAATGACCAATAATTAGCTCGTGGTTAGGACGGTTAGTGATTTTGATATTAAATTTATGCCATTATCAAGGATAAACAAGGGATAAAATGGGTACTTAAGGAGCGCCAACATTCCCCCCATACTTAAGCCTTGCTCATCCTCGAGTAAGTCCAGGAGCTTTGCTTATAAAGAAATTAGCGTTGCCCCTCAATGTCCTCTCTGCACTTAGTCATACATAACAAGACATATTGCTCTCTCAAGTATTTAGCATTTAAGTTCATGTTGTGACCAGCTACTTTTTCATTATGGAAGATAGACTAGCAATTAAAGAACAAGCCACAATAATAAATAAATGTAATGCTCTCAAACTTAAGTGAACTTCAAACCTTTACCTTGTTTCATCGTGAAGAGTTTTCAAAAGAATACATATCAAACATAAGTGAGGTTCTCTTGCAAAAGATCATGGAAACACTCATCTCATCAAGTCGCTCAAGCCTACATTAGATTGTCTTCAGCCTATTCTACCCATATATAAAAGTGGAAGGCTTATGTGGAGCTTGGTAGGTAAAAACAATCCTAGCAAAATATTATACTTGAAATATTATCAAACTAAGAGAGAGATCTAATGGAATTACCGAGACTAGTCAAAAAGGCCATTGGAAAATAATGTTGGAGAGGGAGAAAGATGAAACACACACATTTAGATAGGTGGACATGTGCAAGTGGCAAATGGATGATCCCGAGACACAAATGAAGTTCTCATTATCGGATTGCACATGGTTGGAAGATTTGAGTATGGAATAGTTCTTCAAAGTAACTTGGAAAATTAACGAAGCCAAAAAGAGCTAAGGAGCATTTTATTCTTCTCTTTTTTTTCTTTCATTTTTCTTTTCTTTTCTCCTTCTTTTTTTTCATTTTTCAATTTTTCTCTTTCTTTCTTTTTTCTTTCTTTTTGCTCCTTAGAACTTTTAATAACATAGAATACTTACCCAGCCATCCCCCCATGCTTGAACGAATGCTCGTCCTCGAGTATGAATAGTGGGAGAACCAACTAGCTAAGGTAAGTATCTCAAATTCACCTTCTTCTTCGTAGAACCGCTTGAATCTCTGGGGAGCCTTGTCTCCCAAAACTTTTCTTTATATGGTGCCCTTGATTCTTTTGATTCCGTCGAAATGATAATCCATACTCAAATTGGGTTGTGGTCAAGGAGGTAATCACAGAAAGATATTTTTGGTTTAGGGTGGATATCCAGCGAGGTTTGCAAAATTCCCAAAGTAGAAACTCACAATGCATGGATAAATAGGCTAGCAAAAAGAAGGTTACACAAAAAAAATGGAATGACCAGCTTTTAGTCTCATACCAAAGAAATCAATCTTAATCCAACTCATCAAAATATAAGTTTGCAATCTAAAGGTTTCATCATGAAAGAATATGTATGTATAGGCTTTGGTAGGTAGAACTTTGCAAGAGATTCACAAATGTAGATAGCATAGGAATTAAGTTTTCAAATTAAACAACACAAGGTGTAAGGTCATCGGTAGACTTAAATCAAAGAGCAACATAGAATATGTGGGTCTAGAATTTAGTTATTTGACCTCCACAAATAAAAGAGCCGGTATTTAATCATTTTAATTCCATTTAATTGAGAGCAAATGGTCAAGTCATATACAACATAGCGTAGGTAAAGCAAAGCAGCAACTTTCATCATTTTTCCATAAGCAAAAGGCATTGCCAAAATATATCAATGTGGTGAGCACAAATTATGGTGATCCTACACTTATTGAAAACAAAAAACAAAACTAGGTTGTCCTCCTAGAAGCCATGTGATAGGTTGAGATATATATACAAAGGTTGCATCTATGGTTGAAGGCACATATGTACAAGCATTTAGAAAAAAAGAGAGTTGAGGAAGAATTACCATCCTTCTCGATGCTCGTAATGAAGTGTAGCACGGCCTCCCCCCTACTTAAGCATTGTGCTAAGCATGGAAGAAGAATCATGAGCATCTTGTGGCAACCGTGATTATCTTACTCCATGAGATCTTTCTTCCTTGTCCACGAAATCCTCCCCCATGCTTAGCATGATGCTAGGCGTGGAAGGAGAAGATGGACCGTCTTGCAATTCTTGAAGTCCTTCCCTCATGTGTATGAGTATCATCTTCAATGTGTCTTCACCTTTGTTGCCTCAATTTCCTTCAACTTCTTTTTGTACTAAGCCATGGTCCCAATCATTGCTTCTCATCGTCGTCGCCTCCTTCAATTCCTCGTTGTCCCATTGCTGCCTCATCTTCACGAATTTTTCTTTCAATTTCCTGAATAGAACATGTACTGAAACATTGCTCCATTGCGAAGTGCATGAATTTTCCTTTCCAATGAGTCCTCGTTTGCCCAAAATTGATTCCGAACAAGAGAGTTATGTCCATTTCATCCCAGCACTGCAATCTGTCCCGACGAATTTCAGAACGCGCAACGTCCAATGTTCTTGCCATATCTCCTTGTACGGGTCTTCAAATTCATTGATCTTGGATGCGTTGGAACGGGAATTTCATGGAGATTCTGAATATCAACTTTTTCTTCCTTGTACATCTCTGTCCATGTGCAAAATTTGATGAAAACAGCGGGGTTTGCTCTCGAACTTTGGAGATGTTGACGAATTTGATTTCTTCTTTGATCACGAATTCATGGGAATGCTTTGTCATGCCTGCAAAACAATCAAGTGCACACACTACCCCCGGGGTGACGGTCGGGAGTAGAGACAAATGCCAACAAACCAACCATCCCTAGAATCTCAACTTGTGGGATAGCTAACTTAGCGAAATCTGATGAGTGTACGTGTGTGCAAGTGTAAATGCAGATGAAAGGAAGATATATAAAAAATGCCAATGTTTGCACCAAGTTCTAAACACCATATTTACAACTAGGTTGCTTAATTTTCTATATAGCCATAAAGATATAACCGAGGTCAAAACACCATGTTCATTTCAAGGTTAAAAATTCTTCACGACGCAAGAAAGGTAAAGCGCATTGCAAAACTATCAGCCTAAAGCAACATGAGAACAAAATGGATTGCTATCTTGGTCAAAAGAGCTTAAAGATGGAGGTCCGCAAACAAGTTTAAACACCACGTTTACACAAGATTGCAAAAGGTAAATGCTATCATGATAAGCATTACATGGATAGGAAAGCATACATCAATAAGATTGAGACCAAGCTAGCAAAATGAGGGCATGAACAATGGAATAGATGCAAAGTGCAAATGCAAAGTTAGCAAAAACAAGTGTTAGCAAGGTTGAATGGACCTTTCGATGTTGTTCCGCATCTAGCTCATTCAAAAACAATTGCTAAGAGTGACAAAAAGCCTCCGCGACACTTCATAAGAACTTAGGTTTTTGTCAATGAAAAGGTTATTTATCGAAAAGGACCAAGCAACCGAGCTAACAAGGTTTTAGAAGTAGGTTTATGGCTTAAAACAAAAATTTTGAAGAGAGAGTGTTGGGTATAGAAATTCTATCTAAGGTGGTTTTAAAAAACTAGAGAAAACAAAAGTTAGATTTTTTTTTGAATGAAAAACATAACCTATGGTTTTAGGATTGCTCTATGAGTGGTTTTCCTAAGGGTTTTGGGATCTCAAAAGCGAGGCTAGTCAACATTTTTAGAAAAAGTTTTTTTTAAATGCAACATGCAATGCAATGCAAGCGTGAGACGAACAACATGGTATGCAATGCAACACGGGGTGGGTGAACAAAATGATATGACATGATGAGGTGGTCTAAAACAAAACAAAAAGTTAGCCTAAGTTAACTAGCCACAAGTTTAGAATCAAAGGGTGGTGCAATGCTTCATAAATCTCTCTAAAAAGACACAAAGAGAAAGACTCAAAACACTAATAGGCACACAAAAAGGTCTACAAGTTTCCCAAGATCAAATAACAAAGTGCTCCCTCAATAACATTTAGAATGAACAACACGAAGTTGTGGTTTTTGTTAGAGCAATGGTACAATGTTACTTGATATTCCGATTAAAGAATGCAATGTAGACAGTCATATTAATATATATAAAATAAAAGATCGGGTTGCCTCCCGCAAAGCGCTTCATTTAAAGTCACAGAGCTTGACTTTCTTACCTTCAAATTGATGCGAAGCCATGGTCCTTCATGCAAGAGGTGAAGGTGTTCCATGCAGCTTGATGTCGCCTCTTGTAATCCACATGGTTTGCTTGCAACATCTTCATTTGTCGAAGGTACACCGCTTGTGTCTTTATTTGTCGATGTTCTTGGGGTCTTTGTTTTGCTCTCCTCTGAATTTGATCATGTACGCTTGATGAAAGCATTGCCCAAGCTCCTCCTCGTAGTCATCATCGTTATCTCCTCTATCTTGCTCCCATTATGTTGCTCCTACCTTGGATTTTCCCCTGTATGCAGAATAGAACATACACCAAAATATAGCTCTATTGAAAAGTTTATGAAATTACATTTCCAACAAGTGGTCATTCGCTTTAAATGGAGTCCAAACGAGAGAGTTATGACCGTTTTACTTTAGCATTGCGTGCTGTCCAGAAAATTTCAGAGTGCACGACCTTCGATGTTTTGGCCATAACTTCTTGTAGGAAACTTCGATTGACTTCATTCTTGATTCGTTGGAACCAGAACTTCATGGGGCTTTTGAATATCCAGAAAATTTACTGCAATTTTCTTCTGAGGTCGAGCAGAATATTGATGATAATAATGACTTCTTACGAATCGATCCGAAGATGTCGATGATCTTGATCTTGTGGTCTTCGGAGCATCTTGTTGTGCATTCTTGGCTTCAAGGTCATCACCATTGATTCACCAGCGAGTAGCATGGCTCCAATGGTCTATCTCCATGGTTCTTGCTTTGCCTAAGGTGTCGGGATTGAAGGAGGCTCCCGTGCTTCGTGTCGATGATCAGAGCGGTCTCTTTCTTTGATTGCACTCGACTAGAAGCTTCTTAAGCATCCCATGGAGAAGATGGGTGGCATCATGGTTCCTATAATCTTATTGCCTCCAGCGTTGGTCAACTTCAAATCATCAACTTTTGTGCACAAGGTCCTCCAAACATCTTGCGACATCGTCATCACTTTCTCCATTGTTTGTTGCTGCCTCTTCTTCATTGAATTCCTTGATCATCCTGCACAGAACATGTACCAAAATTCTACTCCATGGAA